>NC_083339.1:54445215-54745215 GCF_019175385.1 Lycium barbarum
TTTACACGAGCCCTAAGAGCCTCCAGTATATTCTAAGCCAAAATGAGCCGAATTCGCGGCAGAAAAGATGGTTCGAATTATTGAAAGATTATGATGTTAATATTTTGTGCCACCCTAGAAGGGCTAATGTTGTGGCAGACGCACTTAGTCGTGAACCTATGGACGGCGTTGACCGGCGTACATTCAAGAACAAAGAATTGGTTTGTAAAACTCATTAGTCAGCTAGCCTTGGAGTCCGTTTGGTCGGTTCTGAAGATAACGGAATTTTCGTCTGAGAAGTTGCAGAATCATCGATCATGGAGAGGTAAAAACAGTGTCAGTTTGAGGAGTCTATTTGGTATGGTAGAGAGACGACCTTCTACAATGAAAAAGACCCAGTTCGAGGTTTCACCTGATGGCTATGGTTATACGAAGGCAGACTATGTGTGCCCGACATAGTGGGGCTGCAACGGCCAATTCTGAGCGGAGCGCATAATAATCGGTATTCTGTTTATCCTGAATCTACTAAAGTGTACTATGATCTCGGATGCCTATACTGAAGGAATAGTATGAGAAAGGACATCGCAAGGCTCGTTGCCTAGTGCCCGAATTGTCAACAAGTCAAAATTGAGCATCAGAAACCGGGCAGATTGTTTCAGGAAATAGAAATTCTGATTTGGAAATGCGAGGTCATTAATATGGATCTCATTACGGGTTTGTCTCGCACCCCGCGAAAGTATGATTTCCATATAGGGTATGGTTAATAGGCTGACAAAACCAGTCCATTTCCTTTCCGTCGGAACCCCCGATTCAGCTGAGGATTATACCAGACTATATGTATTAAAGGAATAGTGAGACTCCATGGAGTTCCCATATTTATTGTCACTGACAGAGGTACTCAGTTTATGACTAAGTTTTGAAGATTTGTTTCAGGAAGGACTAGGGGCTCAGATAAGTCCGAGCTCCGTATCCCAACCTCAGAGCAACAGACAGGCCGAGTACATTGTATAAACGCTAGAAGATATGCTGCGGGCCTGCATTATTGACTTCGTAGGCAGCTGGGATGATCGTCCACCATTGATCGAGTTTGCTTATAATAACAGCTACTATTCTAGCATTCAGATGGCCCCTATGAGGCTTTGTATGGCAGAAAATTCAGGTCACTGATCGGTTAGTTTGATATTGGCGAAACAGAATTAATCGGTCCAGATATAATCCAGCAGGCCGTTGATAAAGTAAAACTTATCCGAGGGAGACAATTAGCAACTTAGAGTCGGCAGAAATCGTGTGCTGATTTATGACGTCAACCCTTGGAATTTCAGCTTAGTGATTGGGTGTTTTTGAAAGTATCAACTATGAAAGGTGTAATGTGATTCGGCAAAATAGTAAGCTCAGTCCACAACATATCGGGCTTTATTAGATTGTTCGAAGAATTGAGAATGTCACTCACGGGCTAGATATACCATCTGATTTGGTAACGGTACATCTGGTACTTCATGTATCCATGCTCCGCAAATGTGTCGGTAATCCTCCCAGAATATTTCCAGCAAAAGATATTTAAGTGACGGAAGAATTGTCTGCTGAAGAACAATCTGTAATTATTCTGGCTCACCAGGTGCAGGGATTACGCACTAAAGATATACCCCCCTAGTAAGGTCTTGTGGCAAAACAATGATGGAAAAGCAATGACCTTGAAAGTAGAGGACGGAACGGAAAAGAAACGTCCTCACTTATTTCTTATGCCCACCGGTAACCTAAATTTCTTACTTGGCTATATTCAATAGCGAATGTGTAATAATTGTGCTGACCGTAAAAAAAAAACTCCCCCGAAGTACTTACAGACCCTATAAGACTAATCTAACATTCGAGGACGAATGTTTTAAAGGAGGGGAGAATGTTATATCCCGTATTCTCGCGTATTCAGAAAATTTTGAAATAATTTTTGATTTGTAAGGAATAAGGTTATTTGTTGATTTGAATTAGTATATATGTGGGTTGTTCATGAAAAGTATTGATGTGGAAACACAGAGGAAGGCCAAGGGCCAAATTGGAATTTTGGAAATTAGTTTCAGGAATTACAAAACGAGAATTTTAAGTCATTGGGCTCAAAAAATAAAAGGAGAATTTTGGCCCAAAATGAGAAGGGTGGCCGACCAACATGGCCTTGGCCCAACCCCTCATTTTAATTATTTTCCCATGTGTTATAATTTATATAAGTGAGCTCTATCCATTAGAAATTTCAAGAAACATAAGAAGAGAAAGAACAAAGCAAGAAGAGCAATAAAAGAAGGGCATATTCGGCCCTAAGGTTGCCAAAATCACCCTAACAAATCTTGCCTCTAAAATTTGTATTTTGTGATTTTCCTACTAAATTGAAGCTCCTCTACAACATGGAGCAATTGTTTAGGAGAATAGAGCATTTGTTTCTTCAATATGACAATTTATTCAAGTGAAGAAGATTGGAGAAAAAGGTAAGAATTCATTCCATGTTGTTATGTTATAAAGGTTTGTTTGTGTTGTAGTATATAGAAATGAGTTAAAAGTATGGAAAAATGAAAGTTTACAAAGTGGGTATGGAATATGGTGCATGGCCGTGTGTATATATATATTGTATGCTTATGGTGGATTGAATTTATGTTGTATTCTAGCTGTGTGTATGATGGAATTCATATTGAGAATGAAAGTGGAATGAATTTGGTTGAAGTTGGAAATGTATAGGTTGGTCGTGTGATATAGGAAATGGAATGGGAATGAATTAAATTTTGATTAACATGTTAGTTGTGTCCTTGTGATGCTTGCAATTCAAATGAAGATGAAATGATATAAGTTTGCATTGAAATGGAATGTAGAAGTTTATGTCGTTCTAGTATGATTTTATGACATTATAAAAATGGAGTTGTTAAGGTGCAAATTATGATGATTGTTGATGAATTTGGGATATGGATGCATGTTATGAATAAGTATGTTAAAGATTAGAAGTTTTGAATGAATTATGACTTTGGTGGAAAGTTGTATATTTTGTATATCGAATGAATATTTCGTACAAATGATATGAAGTGTTTCCAAATTATATTGTGATGATTTTGGTTAATAATGAATGTGAAATCCTTGAGACTTGTTTGGAAATTTGAAATGGAAGTATTGCTTTATGTAGAAAAGAAGAATATTGACGTTAGAACCATTTTGATGTGATTCGTGATAACTTTGGTATTGTGGGTTGTGTTGTTGATATATATTGAGCCGAGCTAAGCCTCTGGGATGTTATATGTATAGTGGAGGTGCTGCCGAAATTTCGGCAGACAAACATGAAGTTAAGTGAATTCTTAAGTTTTGCAATTCCTAATTGGTAGCAATGACCAATTGCAGATTTTGGACGAAACGGGAATCGAGTTTGAACGAGCGTAAGAAGTGAGAAAGGTATGTAAGGCTACCCTATTTCCTTCTTTTGGCATGTCTTAGGTATACTAGGTCGATGTTGGAGCCCCGGGGGCAATTCTGTTCTTGGAAATCCAAATTGGAAATTGAGTACTATTCATTCAATTCAATTGAACCATAAGACTCCAATTTGTGTTGAAAAGTGATATAATGTCCGAAATCTATGTAAATGTAATCGAATCGCTTCGAAACCTCTATGTATGATTCTATAGACCCCAAATGTCTGTGATTCACGTCCGCCACCTCGACTTGACCCGAGGTTGGCCCGCTAACCCCGAGACTTCTTTGTTCGCTCTATTAGACCCATTTTTTGTATAACGTCGATAAAAGACTTTTGTTTATGAATTTGGCCATTATAAAGTAATATTTTGATTGCCACGACATCCTAGATTATATTTTGAACCATAATTACCATTTTGGAAATACATTTGTGAAATAAACCCCGTTTTGATTAATTGTTCGAACTATTTTGACTAATGAGTCAACATAGGATGTTATCAAGTCGCAAAAGTATTTTGATATGTAATTTGCATTGTTTGCTCACGACTCCGCTCGTGCCCTTATGATGATTTCGTTTACCGGTTCCCGGGCCGGTTATGATTCGTGTGCCCTATGATTAATTCGGCCGTATGTTGTGTTACGGTTCCCGAGACCTCGCCATAGGGCCGGGTTCCATTTGAAGTTATGCTGTGATATGGCTGGCGATATGCTATGATGCTATGTGTGTTCGGGGATGTACGAAGATTTGAACCTTCTGGTGTTATGCTATGTGTGGCATCAGCGTCGGAGTGGTGACCACGTTCCTGAGCTTTGTATGATTTTATCTGCATTATGTATATATATGTTTTGGTACAGATTTTGATATACTGGTCAGTATTCCCCTTTTGTATCCGGTTTGTTTTTCAGTTGTGATTTACATTTCTGTACTCTATGCTTTACATACTCAGTACATCTTTCGTACTGACCCCCTTTCTTCGGGGGCTGCGTTTCATGCCCGCAGGTACAGAGATCAGTGATCTGCCAGTGTAGGCTACACGTTCTGCTATTACAGAGTGCTCCTTTGATCCGGAGCCCATATGTCGGTACATATCCCTTGTGATGTATATGTATATGTATATTTGACTATTTTGGAGGTACGGCGGGGCCCTGTCCCGTCATATGTTTTCGTTCTGCATTTGTAGAGGCCTGTAGTCATATATGTGGGTCGAGGGTCCTATGTGTGTCTGCTTTAGTCACGATTTGTGTCTTAGTGCGGTCCGTCAGTTATGGTGGCCAAAATGGCCCTTATGTTGTATCTGTACATACGATTGGCGACGTATATTCCGCCAACCTATCAGATTTGGATACGGCCAAATGGCCTGTATATTTGTATATGTGCATTTGTACGGCGATGTGTATTCCGCCGCTCCTTGCTGTTCTGATATGATATTTTGATACGTGTGACAGCTTAAGACAAGTTTTGACTTGAATTATGTTTAAATGGCTAATATGAAATTTGAGTTAAGTTTGGATTTGATAATTGGATATGTAAGTCTGCCTGGGTGCCCAAGTAGGGTGCCAGTCGTGTCCCACGGGGTTGGGTCGTGACAGAATATTTTAAGGTGAGATGGTCAACGGAGAATAGTATCAAAGTAAACGTAGAATGAAATCGTGGGCGTCATAGATGACAGTTCATAGGCTTGGGAGTCTTTAGAAAGTAAAGTCATAGCTAGGGGATATAATTAAGATTCAAGAATTAGTTTATCATTTTCCTATTCACATAGAATACTTAGCTTAGAAATCTTAGTCATGGAATCGTTCCGGTAGTACTTATCATAGGCATATACTCTTGTCTAACATCATTGTTGTCATTATCATCATGGAAGTATCCTCGTTAGAGTAGTCATAATACCTATCATTTGGTGACGAAATCGGGATCAAAGGTCCCCTTTAGATTCACTTCTAGTAAGTCAGACAAGACTATAAGGAAAATCCGAGAATAACGGGCCCACCTCGGGCCGGATGAGGCAGCGTATACTATTTGCATACGTTACATGTCATAGCATTACTTGTGAGGGTTCTAGGGTAATCGGGTCCGATTTATGCAAGTTCTAGGGGTTTAGATGATCTTTCCATCATTTTGCACACTTTCTAGTTCAATTCTATTGAACAAAAAGGAGAAAACTTTAGGTGCGGGTTCCGGGGAATAGGGTTGTCCCCGAGGCTCGTACCCGACTTATTACACCTAAGACATGCCATAGAAAGAAGGGTGAAGCCTTACATACCTCTTTCCGCTCCTTCTGCTACTCCAAATTCACGTTGCAATCTCGTCAAAATCTGCAAATTGGTCATTTTTACCAAAATTCTTATTAGGATACTTAGAGTTAGAATCTTAAGGAAACACTTGGCTACCGAAATTTCGGCAGCATTTCCTCTGTAAATATACCATCCTCAATATTCAACATGGCCAAATTCTGATCAACCACAACCCGGGAATTCAAACCCGGCCAAACTATTAACATAATTCAACAATCACACTAGTGATTAACACATTTAATCCAAGAAACATGATACCAATTTTGCTACTTTCTTCAAAACTTTCCAACTTCAATGAACACAATAGCAACCTTAGAGTATACATTCCAACGACATCATACTAATATCATTACATGCTATTCATGCAAGAGCATTATTTTTCCATTCACACAACCTTCCAATTACCAAGACTTCACCAAACTTATCAAGTCTTTATTTGCGATATAACATCTATAACACAACGACTAAGGTATTAATTACAACTCGCTCATTATTCTTTCGCAACTCACCAATATACACGACTATACATCAAGTATACATGGCCACATACACACCACACACTACACGACCATATCATGCACACACAACTACATTCTATCCAATTTCATTCAACTTCCATTTTCCAGATATCATTTACAACCATAAAAACCAAACACTAGACAACATAATTGAATCATGATTCCTACACACATATATATATATATGCACGGCCATGTACCATATTTCTCTCCTTCATGAATTTCATCTATTTTAGCATACTACAACACATATAAACCATGTATAACACATAAAACAAGATTGAAATTCACCTCTCTTCTTCAACTTCTCACTTGACTACAAGTTGGCAACTTGAATGATTATGAATCTTTCTTGCTTCAACAACAACTCCACCTTTTTATGCACCCTCTACTTGGTAGAAAATGATTTTTGAAAGAATTTTATCAATTTTCCTTGGAATTTCTTGCTATGGCCGAATGGCCTTAGGTTTTTGCTCTTTCTTTCTCTTGTTCTTAGCTTCTTGAAGACTCTAGAAAATTTTATGATAAAGATGACTTAGTCATCTATTTAATACCATGAATTAATTAATCATGGGCCTAACCCATGTACATGGCCGGTTGGGCCTTCAAATTTCCAAAAAAAAAAAATCTTTCAAGCCCACTTTGTATTTTGGCTAGTTCTTGTAATTCATGAAAACAATTTTTCCGAATTCCAAATTTACCCTTCGCCTTCTTCCATATTCCCACGAGTCATATTGCGAATTTCCCTTTATGCCCTTGACCTTCCTCATTAATTCCACTTCTAAATTTTTCATAAGCAACTCACATGTCAAACAAAATAAAATATGGCCTTGCTTGTTGTCTTCCCGCGATTGTCTTGAATTATATGATTATACGAATTGCGGGATATAACACTCTGTCTCCGGGCGCTGTTACTTTATTTTGCTAATAAACTTATCATAATTTACTCGTGCTTATACATCCAATCGCTACTCCAGTATCACACTTTATTAGAGTTACACTTTCTCCTCCATGTCATGTTTTAGTGCTTGTAAGCCCCCTTTGTTTTACTCTAGCATTTCTCTTTACCGTATCAATATCGCTCTCATCACTGCCATTACTATCAATTCAATAATATCTAACTCGACTGCTGTAGTCATTAACGATACTCCTAACTTAGTTGCATTCTTCCATTACTCTTTTGCACATCATATTTTCCCGTTAGGGCATATTGCAAGCTTATATCCTATCTCCTTTAGATTCTGGGAAAATTTCGGCAGAGTTTCCTCTGTATTTCTTACTATCTCAAAACCAGCACGCAGCAAATACCAACAATGCCTCACAGGGCCAATATATATATATATATATACAAATATACGACATATCTCAGTCACACAGGGCTCCCACTTTCAAGTAAAAGCACAAGGACGTTAAAACTTACCTCATATATTGCACTTCGAGGTGTACCTGATCCTGTAGCGATCTGCCCTGTTACCTCTCCTATTTCTCTTTCATCCTTCAGCTTTACATTTCAATCATATCTCAACATTTTTACTTTATTCGACGCATATCTCTGTTCTGATTCATCCAATTTGCTTAGTTCTCAACTTATAGCTGAACTTATCATCAAAAGACACACTTAATCAATTCCTCTATCATATGAACACAGACTTACTTTCACAGCAATAAATTCATCATCATAGTATTACATATTACGGTAACGTAGCCTCAACAAAGGGGCTTACCCCCGTAGCTTTCATTGTCATCAATCACTTGCTTCTATCATTACCAACCTTCCGCTGCAATCAGGGGTTAGTATAGGGAATCTCATCTCCTATGGCTTAGCTCTATCGCACGATCTTAGAGATGAAAGAAGGTCATTCATTCCTAAAATGTCCGCAGCTTCCTGTTTATAAGTGTGGCGCGCAACACACCCATAAGCAAGACTCTACTAGACACGACTCGTAGACACATCCTAGGACTGAACTGCTCTGATACCACTTATGTCACGACCCGGCTAGGGGGCCACGACGAGCACCCGGTGCTACCCCACCCGAGCACCCATTATCGTACATAACATTAACATCTAGGTGAGCCATAAGTCAATTCTTGCTTTTCTTGTTGTTAATCATATTGATCCCATTAGACGACCATCATCATTTAACATATCATAGGCATCTGTGCCACATCATAAGTACAAGGTCGACGTGGCTAACAAAAGATATACAAAACATGGGCCGACATGGCCGAACATCTCTACCCACATACACATGACTACGAGCCTCTAAGAGTATGACATATCACATAGCGGGACAGGACCCCGCTATGCCCATAATTATATACACAAAAGAATGAGTACCCAAAAGATATGGCTCCGAAGGAAATGGAGCTCTCTATGAAATCTCCAAATAGGCAGCTATGGATCAGGTCTGTCTCCCTGTGCACCTGCGGGCATGACGCAACATCCACAAACAAAAGGACGTCAGTACGAAGAATGTACTAAGTATGTAAAACATGAGCAACATTGATAAATAAGCATCATGGACAACATATGAAATAGCATAAGAGGGGAGGCAATAATATCATCGTCATAGCGCTTACCTGCCTTTCGTAGGACTTTCCATTTTTCATACGTATTTGTACACCTACGTCATCATCCGTATTCCATAATAGTACTCGTACCATACTTGTGCTCATATTCGTATACATGTCCTTATTCGCATTCATATACATAGTCTTTTCACATTCATATTCATATTATATACATAGCCATAAACTTATATACATACATAGCGTGCCCGACCATAAGGTTCGGTGTTTCATACGTACTTAGCCAACCAAGGCTCAATGTTATTTCTACCTGGCCCTACCAAGGCTTCAGGGTTATCCGTACCATCTGCAGACGTGCGCGCGCATTTTGTAATCGTATACATACTTCATACATATTCATATACATATATTCTACCTGGCGTTATAAGCTCGGGGTTCATTATAGCCCTTCATAGGCACATATAAGTATAATAGACCGTAGGCACCTTTAGCATCATTATTGATATCATTATCATTACTATCATCATCATTATCGTTACTTCTATATCATAGACTTACTCGTCATATGAGGGGTGTAGTACAATCATAGTACATGTTAAGGATCGTGAGCTTATGCTCGGACTGTCAATCATTTGAATACAACATACTCATATAGAGGAATTAGAAATTTGGCCAAGAACTATGCCTTATGAAAGAAGGGTTAGCCTTACATACCTTTTCGTCGGACTATTCTACACTTGCATGTTTCCTTCCAATGATAGTGTCTATACCTTCATTAATATCATAACAATGGCCATTAGTCATTCACATTATCTAGATTCCTCAATTTGCCTCTAATTCACCCACATTCATGGTCATAACACCCATCTTCATCCATTCGTCTAAAGTGTCTAGTTCATGATGTTAATACCATTTATAACATACTCATATCACAACACAACAACATTCATAACTCAATTCAAACTATTTCTCAAAATGTCACTATTCATCATTCATGACCTAGTTGACCACATTTTCTACAATCCATGTATTTTAATTCACCAATACCTTAAAAATCTTGTAAAAATCATGAATCTTACCTTAGAAGTTGTAGGAACAAGCTTTGGTTGATAATACTCCTCTTTGAGCAAAACCCTAGTTTTTCTCCATTTGGATTTTTTTGACTTGGATGATCCTTGATGATTCCCTTATCCTTGATTCACTTGTCTTAATGTTATTGATGGCTTATAATCCTTGAAAACTGATATAATACATGTAGAGAGAAGTTTTAGAGAGAAGTGGTGTAATGTTGTAATGAAATAAGACAAGTCTTGATCCTCATATTTAATGACTTGTGAAATCTATGCTGGGTGAACAGTGGTCGTCCATGGAGGTTTACGGACCGTATTCCACTATACGGCTCGTCCTCTATGGGTGTATTTAGCCATTTCCAGAACCAGAAGCTGGGCTGCCTTTATGGTGGTTTACGACCATGGTTTACGGGCCGTAAATCACTTTACGGTCCATCCACCAGGTCGTATTTAACCATTTCCTCGGCTGGCAGAAAGTCGAAGCCTTGCATGGCAGTTTACGACTGTCAGTTTACGGACCGTATTGCACTTTACGATCCGTATTTTGCAATATACGACCACTGGGCAGTTGCAATTCTGTAACTTCCCATATTTCTTAGACTTCTCATTTTTAATCACCCCTGTCCATGCACATGCATTGCTCACCTTGTATCTCGTCCTAACTTAGCCAACTTCCTCGTCTCACATCGGATACTTTCGAAATCTCGCTTAAGGTCATCAACGTCGTTTCTTGCTCTTGGACATCATGTACTCATATTCATCACTAGTTCATTCTCTTGCATACCAACGGAAAATTTTTCCGAGGTGTAACAGTACTGCTAGATTCATAGCTTGGAATCCCCTCCCTTGCTTATCTTTCTATTTGATTCCTTAGACAGATTCTATTTATGTATTTCATGACTTAGTATTCTTTAGACTTGCTTTTAATGATTAGTGGCTCTTCTACAATGGCTCGGACAAGATCTTTGTGGTGTTAGTTGTATTCCGCACTTTATTTCAGTATGTATATATCAAGACTGCTTTAGTAATTACCTTAATTTCCACAGGTTTTCTTTTAAATAAAATAAGTAAGAGGAAGGGTTCGCCCACTGAAGGGGATGATGTGGGTGCCCCCATGATACACGAATTGGGTCGTTACAAGTTGGTAACAGTGCCCTTGGTTACCGGTCTTGCAAGTGCAAGAGGTTGTCTAGTAGAGGCTTGCAGATCAGTACGCTGAGCTCCGTACTTATTTCCGTGAGTCTATAGGACATTTTGGAAACTTCTATCTTCTTCACTCCTTTGGTGCTACTTTATTCAAACTGGCATCTGGTTGGTCCAGATTGGTATTTGACTTCACTTTCTATTCTCACTGATGGTGAGAACACATTCTCGATTTCGTCAATGAGTGAGTTGATATGACGTGGCGTGGTGTGGTACGACGTATGTCATTCTGAGACGGGTGTATGTCTAAGTTCAATTTACAACTGTAATTGAGACTCTTTAATTCGGTATGAGAAGGTGAAGTGGTAATGCAAAGGACCGCTAATCTCCATGTCTTCACCAATTGGTTACGCAGAAGTGAAATTACGGCTAACAAGAAGGGTTACTCGGGGCATGATCGGTTGGGAAAGCCGCGATTACGTCAAGTTATTATGATAGTTGGGTGGCAAGCGTGTGTCAATGGAAAATTAACGGTTCAACTATGGCAGAGTATAGTTGTCGATATATGGATTAAGTTAGGGGTTTTAATGTGATGTGAAATTATGGCACATCTAATGCTTTTTAACTCTAAGTTTTACTTGTTTTCGAGCAACTTTGTGTTAGTTTGATGTGTTTGGTGTGTTGTGCGGGTATTTCGAAGTTAGAATGCTCGGAAAGCGAAAAACGAGGAATATAAGTGATCTGTTCTGATAATCATTAAGGACGGACCGTCAACATACTTGACGGTCCATCGAGTTGCCTCATCGTTCGAGTTCTGCAAAGTGACAAAGTCATCAGATTGTCGACTTGCGCCGCCGACACGATCGACGGTCCGTCGAAGTGCTTCAACGATGGAATTCTTGCAGAGTAAAAATATGTCATCAGATCGTCATTATGGTCGTCAAACATGTCAATGACCGTCAAAGTGAAACGACGATCCGTCAAAGTGCAAGACGAGCTGGAACAGGACTGGGATTGATTATTCCGAATTTGACCTGTATAAATGCTAATTTAGGTTTTATTTTTTTGGACATCTAGAGTTTTATACTTGTAGTAATTACTTTTGAGTTGTTATTGCTTTTGAAGATTTCCAGACAAATTACCTTCATTACTTTAAAGTTTTATTTGTAAGTTAAATACAGAATTCAATTATGTAATCTTCAAACTTTTATTATTTTCTTGTTGCCATGAGTAGCTAAACACCTTTACGAAGGTTGTGAACCCAAAGATGGGTGTGTTGTGATTGGGGATAATGAAAGACATACGCATAATAGATTTTTAGAGTTTATTTGTTCTTTGTTTTCATCATATAGATAGTGGTTGCAAACATTAGCTAACGCCATAAACTGTAGTTTATTTTGGAAAATAGCTAGGGTTAGGTAAGAACAAATAACAAGAACTCAAGGCTTTAAACCTTGTTTAATAAATTCACTTAGGAATAAGAGGAATTTACTTTGCATAATTAACCGTTCTTCATGCATACTTTTGTATCTTTGGAAAAAGCATAGAAAGAAATAATCTTTTCTTATTGGGAAATAGTTCAGATTCACATAGAGGTTAAGTGTATCCATACAACCAATTCATTAGAAGTATATCAAAATTGATACCCATGATCATACACTTTATCTGACGGGGACACAACTTTGGTTCTTTTTACCTATATATTTACAACTTTAAATTTCTAGTCACCTTAAATTAGTCCACAAACCAAAACAATTATAAAACCCTTTTTCTGGAATAAACCAGGACAGCAAGATTAGTATAATACTTGTTTAGTAATCTTTTCACGCCATATTCTCTGTGGGATTCGACCCCAACCTCGTTGGGTTACTATATTTGACATCGTCCGCTTCACGCTATTAAAAGTGTAAATTTGAGCGTATCAAATTTTGGCCCCCCGAGTCCTATTAAGCCCGGGTACGGTATTATGATGATGATGCAGCCCCATTGTGTGGCTTATATATATATATATATATGTATGTATGATTTTTTTTAAAAGGAAAGCATGCATTTCATCCGCCTTTGGAGGCATTCAGATGTACACGTTGTTTCTCTTTTATCTTATGTTACGTTCATGTCTTTATTATGTTGTTCTTCATGCCTTAATACTCGGTACATTATTCGTACTGACATCCTTTGTTTGTGGATGATGCGTTCAAGCCCATAGGTAGACAGTGAGATGATTCACATCCTTCGACTGCCTTCTTAGTGCTTGTACTAGAGCACTCCACTTGTTCCGGAGTTACTGCTACTTGGTATGATTCTTTTGTGTACATTTGGGTATGGCGGGATCCTGTCCCATCTTTATTATTTCTTGTATTGTAGTAGAGGCTCGTAGACAGATATGCACAGTTAGATGTCCTATGTCCTTCTCGGTCTATATTTTGTTGTACCATTATCTTTCTTAGCCTTGTCGGTTTGTACATTTCGGTTCAGCACGGTTACATATATATATATATATATATATATATATCTTTTGGGCTTGTGTCCTTTTCAGCTTATGATATTTATTAGTTAGTAGGTTGTCTCGTGACAACCCTCATGGACAACATTCAGGTATGACTATGCAATCTATGTATGTCCTGTAGTGCTCGGTAGGTGAGATCCGGTGCCCGTCATGGCCCTCCGGTTGGGTCGTGACAAAAGTGGTATCAGAGCAGTTTGTCCTAGGGCTGTCTACGAGCCATGTCTAGTATAGTCTTGTTTATGGGTGTGTAGTGCACAACACTTACAAACAGAAGGTTGTGGGGAATTTAGGATGGTTGACCTTCCTTCTGATCTAAGATCGTACGGTAGAGCCATGTTATGAGGATTCCCTTTACCTGACCATTTGTTGTGATTTCAGTATTGCCTGTAACGAGGAAAGCTTCAGCAGCCCAGAAGGGAATGTCAATGGCAGGTAGGAGAACTAGTCGGGTACCATCTGAAAATGTCAAGGAGGGCGAGTCCTAGAATGAGATTCCATCTTAGACTTCTTCGACTCCGCTGACTCCAAAGGAGCACAGAGGAGCTCCGGCCCCAGCTCCAGCTCCAGCACCTTTAGTTTTTCCACCTGATGCACTTGGACAGGAGATGCGGGATAATATTCAATTGTTGACCCAGTTAGTGGCTGCTCAGGATCGATGCCAGGGCGCGGATATTGATGTTGTTGATAGGGCTGTCAGTGTGAGGGTTAGGGATTTCCTTAACTTTGACTCTCTAGGGTTCTTTGGATCAAAACCAGATGAGGACCCGCATGATTTTATATCATACAGAGGACCCTGAGGGTGATGCACGCTAGCGAGACTAAGTTAGTGGAGTTTACTTCCTATAGACTACGACATGTTATTGTTCACTGGTATGAGGATTAGGAGTTATCTAACGAGGAGAATGCTCCTCCAGTGGTATGATGAGGGTTTACAGAAGCCTTTATCTGCCACTATTTGCCGGCAGAGATTCGACCGGCCCAAGTTGATAGGTTCCTGAACCTTAGACAGGGGAGCATGAGTGTTCGGGAGTACCCTCTTCATTTTAATTTATTGGCTAGATATGCTCCAACAGTTGTAGCAGAAATGGAGGATCGGGTTCATCGATTCGTGAGCGGTTTAGGACCGCACTTGATTGATGACTGCACGATATCCTTACATCAGACAGGTATGGATATTTTTTGCATCCAGGTACATGCTCAGAACCTTGAAGAGCGTAGGTAGCAGCGCAGGGCCGAGCGTGAGAATGATAGGGGTCATAGTAAGAGAGCTAGATCTTCAAGTGCTGTCAGTGAGTTCAGAGATGGTCAGAGGAGCAGTATCCTAGGCATTTAGCCAATTCAACGGCTAGTGTAACTCTGCAACTTGCAGGTCAACGATTTGATCGATCCACTAATTCATGACTAGGTCAGGGTTCTAGAGCCTCAAGTTCTCGATATAGAGACGAGATAGGCCATATAAGGCCACCTTTACAATAATGTACTCAGTGTGGTAAGTTACATGCCGGACAGTGCCTCTTGTGTTCAGATGTTTAATATGTTTGTGGTCAGCCAGGCCATATTATGCTTGAGGGTCCATCTAGAGATGGTAGAGTTATTGTTTAGCCCACCAGATCAGTAACTGATTCGTCATCATCTGCACGCCCTTCGAAGAAAGGCTCTCAGACATCTGCAGCCCACGGTAGAGGAAGAGAGGGAACATCCAGCATGAGCGGTCCTCAAAACTGTATTTATGCATTGGCTGGTCGATAGGATCTCGAGTCTTTCCCTGATGTAGTTACATGTATACTATTAGTATCTTCTCATGACGTATATGCGTTGATCGATCCAGGTTCTGTGTTATTATATATTACTTCTTTTAATGTTGTCTAGTTTAGGGTGAAACTCGAGTCGATTAGATCTTTTGAGGTGTCTACACTTGTTGGTGATCCAGTGATAGCTATAAAGATATACAGAGGTTGTGTAATTATAGTTTGTAATCATCATACTATAGTAGATTCGATTGAGTTAGGCATGGTAGATTTTGATGTCATTATGGGTATGGATTTGTTAGCTTCTTGTTATGCTAATTTTGATTGTAGAACGAAGAAGGTTCAATTTTAGTTTCTTGGAGAGCTAGTTCTCGAGTGGAAGGGTAATACAGAAATGTCGAGAGGTAGGTTTATTTCCTATCTCAAGGCAAGAAAGATGATTGCTAAAGGTTGTATTTATCATTTAATTCGGGTTCAGGATGCAAAGGCAGAGCCACCGACTCTTTAGTCTGTTCTAGTGGTTAATGAGTTTCTAAATGTATCTTTGGATGAGCTTCCAGGTCTTCCACTAGAGCAGGAGATTGACTTTGCTATCAATGTATTTTTAAGATACTTAGTCGATATCTATTCCTCCTTCCAGAATGACACCTGCTGAGTTGAGGGAATTGAAGGAGCAGTTGAAAGACTTGCTTGAGAAAGGCATTATCAGGCCTAGTATGTCACCGTAGGGAGCACCAGTGTTATTTGTGAGAAAGAAAGACGGCTCCTTGCGAATTTGTATTAATTATAGGCAGTTGAATAAGGTGACAATAAAGAATAAGTATCTACTCCCGAGGATTGATGATTTATTTAATTAGCTGCAGGGTGCCAGATGGTTCTCAAAGATAGATCTGAGGTCAAGGTATCATCAAGTGAGAGTTAGATAGAAAGACATTCCGAAGCCAGCTTTCAGAACCAGATATGGTCACTTCGAGCTTCGTGTAATGTCGTTTGGGCTGACTAATGCTCCGGCGGTATTTATGGATTTGATGAACATCATATTCGGGCCCTTACAAGATCTATTCATGATTGTGTTTATTGATGATACTCTGGTATACTCTCGATCAGAGGTAGAGCTTGCAAACCCTTTACGCGTTGTCCTTGAAGTTTTTAGGCTCGGAAGTTGTATGCAAAGTTCCCTAAATGTGAGTTTTTGTTGAACTCTGTGAATTTTCTGGGGTATATTATTTCAGACGAGGGTATCAGGGTGCATACACCAAGATTGAAGCCGTGAAGACTTGGCCGAGACCTACGACACCCACGGAGGTTCGTAGTATTCTGGCTTGGCAGGTTATTATAGGAGAATTGTAGAGGGATTTTCTTCCATTTCTGCACCATTGATGAAGCTGACTCAATAATCAGCTATGTTCCAGCGGACCGATACTTGTTAGCACAGGTTTTAGGAGTCGAAGAACAGATTGACTTCGGCACCAGTTTTGATGCTTCTAGAAGGATCGAAAGGCTATGTGATTTATTGTGAAATTGTTACACCTCGGAAATTTCTCTATACTTGTATGATGAGTGGAATGATGAAAAGTTGAGTGAATGATGTTGTATTAAGTCGAGAATGGTTAATTAAGAATTTTTGGAAAATAAGAATGTCGCAGAAATTTTTTCATCCCAGTGGTCGTATATTGCACTATACGGACCGTAAAGTGGTTTACGAACCGTATAGTGCAATTGTCCTCCAGCTTGTCAAAAATCCCAACTTTCTGTAAATGTTGAATATGGTTAAATACGACCCAGTTTACGGCCCGTAAACTGGTTTACGGACCGTAAACCAGGTCGTAAACTACCATGTCCATCATCCAAAACTTTCTGTCTTTGAAATGGTTAAATACGACCACAGTGGACGGACCGTAAATCAAAATACGGTCCGTATATGGTGGTTTACGACCACTGTTCACCCCGACAAGAATTCATTAAAGATCAGATTTTGTGATTTTTAAAAGAGACTTAAGCCTCATTTCACTTCATTTTCATCCATACACCTCAAGAGACATTCTAGAACTCTCCAAATAATTCCTCCATAAGAATTCAAGAGAATTAAAGGGAATATCAAGACCAACAACACTAATTTCATGGAATCAAGTGTAAAAACACAATAAAGGATCATCTAAGTGAAGAAATTTCAAGAAGGTCGGACTAGGGTTTTGGCTAAGTGAAGTATTTCAACTTAAGGATTGTTCAACCATCATCCAAGGTAAGTTTCATGACTATTCCATGTTGTTTGAAGTATTGGAAAGCTTAGACACTTGAAAGGTAGAAGAACATAGAAATGGGTCATTATTGAGTGAATAGTGACATAAATGAATGATAGTGGAATCGAACTATGAATATTGAAGTGTTGTGAGTACTAATACGTTATAAATGATGTTTATATCATGAAACAAGCATTAAATGCATGAAAACACAAGGATGAGCTAGAAGTAGAAATAAAGGAAAATTGGAGGAAAATGGTGGATTTTGCCAAACGCACGTAAATGACGATTGTCGATTATGATATTGCGAATAATATTATGAATATTGGGAGTTGATATAGAACGTGAGAAAGTAGTATGAGCGAAGGAAGCGTTTCCCGACTTCTCCTAGAATTAGCGACACGTTCTTATAGTCAGTTACTAATGATGATACGAATTCTCTTATGAAGGTAACGACGTGATATCGACGGAGAACAAGTGAGCAATATCTTAGCTAAACGACCAAGGTATGTGAGGCTAGTCCTTCTTTCTAATGGCATGAATCTTTTAACTTGAATCTCTATTCCTTTTATGAGTTCTTACATTCTAAGAAGTTAAAAGCTTATACTTATAAATGTCTATATGAGATAAGTTATACGATATGATGACACTAGAATGATGATGATGTTATTCCTTGCCTACACTAACCTTATGTACTAGTCCTTTCAAGGTGGGGCAGAATGTCCATGATGGTTCCATAATGTAATCGGGGGATCACGACCTTACGTCACCCCAATAGAGTAAGGTTGATCATGAGTCATATATACGCATTATGATAAGATAAGTATTTTATGATAAGCATATTACTATGAGTATTTACATTAAGCATGTCATGATTGCATTCACACCGGGCCTAGTTGGCCGGGCAGACACCGCTTTGGCGGGCGGCGATACGGATACACCACAACCTACGGGCGTGGGCAGACACCACTAGTGGGCGGCATGAGATGGTACCCCGGACGCGGGAGGCCTGGACGCGGGCTAATATTATTGATTATCACACCGTTCCGACATGGACGGGCAGCTTGCATATGATGCATACATGTCATGATGATTAGTATGAGTAAGATACCATTCATTACTTCATTTATGATTATCAATCAGATCCAGATGTCTCATGTTGATGTTATCCTCATATTATTGATGTTTCCTTTCATTATGTATGCCTCTCATAGTCGATACAATATTCGTACTGACGTTTTTTCTTCGGACGCTGTGTTCATGCCCACAGGTAGACAGGGAGGAGAACTTTGCCCAGGTCCTCAGTAGCTGTCAGCTGTTAGATAGCACTCCATTTTTCGGAGGTGCTTATGGCTATCCTTTTGATGTACATTCATATATGCATATTTTGGGCATGACTGAGTCTTGTTCCGTCTATGTATTCATTATGTTAGTAGAGGCTCGTAGATACGCGGTGTGGGTTAGATGGTCTCACAAGATGTTTTCATATGTATGTATATTGTTTGATGGCCGAGAGGCAAATGTATATAAAGTACTTATGTTTTGATAAAATATGATATTCCTACAATTGGTATGTAAAATTGATAAAAGAGTATAAAATGAGCAAGATAAGTAATAGAGTGAGCGGTGCTCGGTAACTAGCTCCGGGTACCCGTCGCGGCCCCTAGCTGGGTCGTGACAGAAGTGGTATCAGAGCAGTTCGCCCTAGGAAGTGTCTACGAGCCGTGTCTAGTAGAGTCTTGTTTATGGTGTGTTGCGCGCCACGCTAAGTAACAAGAGGCTACAGGGCATTTAGGAAAATGACCATCCTTCTTCTCATGAGATCGTGCGATAGAGCCCTGCCTAGGATTATATTATTCCTAAAAGTGCGTTATGGTTTCAGAAAAATGCCGCCGAAAGGAAAAGCTACAGCTGCCCAGAATGGCAAAGCTACGACGAAGAAGCGGGCAGAAAGGGAGCCTCCGGCGGATGTAGAGGAAAGTGAATCGCAAAGTGAGGTCGCGCCCAATGTAGAAGAGCAGGGGGGGAGCCTCAGCTCCGATTCCTCCACCGGGTTCTTCTGGTCAACAAGTGTCCGAGGCCATACATTTATTGACGCAGTTGTTTGCCGCTCAGGTAGAACGACAAAATGCGGGCCCAAGTGATCGTTCAGCTAGCACAAGAGCCCGTGATTTCCTTACTCTAAATCCTCCAGAATTTTTCGGGTCGAAGCCGGACGAGGACCCACAAGGTTTTATCGATGAGATGTTGCTGACGCTGAAACTTATGCATGCTTCTGAGACTGAATCTGTAGAGTTGGCCTCATATAGACTTCGCGACGTGGCGGTGCTATGGTATAAGAATTGGGTGATAACCAGAGGAGAGAATGCACCACCTCCCGTGTGGCAAGAGTTTGCAGATGCCTTTATTCGTCACTATTTGCCACCTGAAGTCCGCCGAGCTAGAGTGGACAGGTTCTTGAATTTGAAACAAGGAAGCATGAGTGCCCGAGAGTAGAGTATGCAATTCAACTCATTGGCCCGGTATGCTCCGACTATGGTGGCTGACATGGGAGACCGAGTCTATAGATTTGTGAGTGGTTTAGGACCACACTTGTTTAGAGATTGTCTGACACCCTCTTTGCAAGACGGGATGGATATTTCCTGGATACAGGCCCATGCTCAGAACATCGAGGAACGACAGTGACGGCAGAGAAGTGATCGTGAGGGTGATAGAAGACAAGGTAAGAGGGCTAGATCTATGGGGGAGAGCAGTGAGTACCGAGGGGGACCGAGACAGACATATTCTAGGCACTCAGGTAAGTCAGTGACTAGTGCACCTCCTAGATTCTCAGATAGGAGGGTTGATCGTTCTACTCAGTCAGGCCAGGGGCAGAGTTCGAGGGCTTCAGATTCGCAACCTAGGGGAGACTTTAGCCAGAGGAGACCTTCAGTACTGTGGTATAGCCAGTGCGGTAAATTGCATTCCGGACAGTGTCGTCAGGGTTCGGATGCTTGTTATGCTTGCGGGAAGGTTGGTCATATGATGAGAGATTGCCCTTCAGCGAGAGATAGAGCTGGGACTCAGCCCACAGGTTCAGCAGCGGGTTCTTCTTCAGCACGCCCGACAGCACAGACTCCTCAGACTACAGCAGGCAGAGGCAGAGGTAGAGGGGGAGCATCCACTTCAGGTGCTGTTCAGCTCCGTGTGTATGCTTTAGCTGGGCGACAGGATCTTGAGTCTTCCCCAGATGTTTTCACAGGTACCTTGACTATATTTTGCCGTGACGTATATGCTCTGATTGATCCAGGTTCTACCTTCTCATATATTACTCCGTATATCGCTGATTGTGTTGGGTTAAGACCTAAGCCAATTAAACCTTTCGAGGTATTCACTCCGGTTGGTGATCCTGTAATAGCGAGGCAAGTATATCAGAACTGTGTAGTCATTATATGTGATCGCCAGACAAGGGCTGATTTGATTGAACTTGAGATGATAGATTTTGACGTAATTATGGGTATGGACTGGTTGGCATCATGCTATGCTAATGTTTGTTGCCGGACAAAGGTAGTTCGATTCCAATTTCCGGGAGAGCCCATACTCGAGTGGAAGGGTAATACAGCTTCCTCAAAGGGTAGGTTTATTTCCTACCTTAAGGCGAGAAAGATAATAGTCAAAGGGTATATTTGTCATCTAGTTCGGGTTCATGACACGGAAGCGGAAGTGCCAACTTTCCAGTCTGTCTCGGTAGTGAATGAATTCCCAGATGTGTTTCCCGACGAGTTACCAGGCCTTCCTCCAGAAAGGGAGATCGACTTTGCTATTGATGTACTACCAGACACCTAGCCTATTTCTATTCCTCCATATCGAATGGCTCCAGCAGAACTGAAAGAGCCAAAAGCACAGCTAAAAGATTTACTTGAGAAGGGGTTTATAAGGCCTAGTTCCTCGCCATGGGGAGCACCAGTCCTGTTCGTAAGGAAGAAAGACGGATCTCTACGAATGTGCATCGACTACAGGCAGTTGAACAAGGTGACAATAAAGAATAAATACCCTCTTCCTAGAATTGACGACTTGTTCGATCAGTTGCAAAGTGCTAAATGGTTCTCCAAGATAGATCTGAGATCGGGTTATCATCAGGTGAGAATTAGGGAAGTAGATATTCCCAAGACCGCCTTCAGGACAAGATACGGTCACTACGAGTTTCGAGTAATGTCGTTCGGGTTGCCGAATGCCCCGACGGTGTTCATGAATTTAATGAATAATGTGTTCAGGCCGTTTTTGGATCTTTTTGTGATAGTGTTTGTCGACGATATCCTGGTATATTCTCGCACAGAGTTAGAACATGCAGATCATCTAAGAATTGTTCTTGGCGTTCTTCGAGATCAGGAATTGTATGCAAAGTTTTCGAAGTGCGAGTTTTGGATGAACTCAGTGGCATTTCTAGGCCATGTTATTTCAGATGATGGTATCCGAGTCGACACTCAGAAAATAAAAGTTGTGAAGACTTGGCCAAGACCTACGACGCCTACAGAAGTTCGTAGTTTCCTTGGGTTAGCAGGATACTATAGAAGATTTGTAGAGGGCTTCTCATCTATTTCAGCCCCATTGACAAAGTTAACCCAGAAGTCGGCTAAATTCCAGTAGAGTGATGCCTGTGAGCGTAGCTTCCAAGAGCTGAAAAACAGGTTGACCTCAGAGCCAGTGCTAACACTTCCAGAAGGATCAGATGGCTATGTGGTATATTGTGACGCCTCCGGCGTGGGATTAGGATGTGTATTAATGCAGAATGGGAAAGTTATTGCATATGCTTCGAGACAGTTGCGAAAACATGAACAAAATTATCCCACTCATGATTTTGAGCTAGCTGCGGTCATTCATGCACTGAAAATATGGAGACACTACTTATATGGTGTGCACGTGGACATCTATACGTATCACAAAAGCCTTCAATATATTTTCAAACAGAAGGAGTTGAACCTGCGGCAAAGGAGATGGTTAGAATTACTGAAGGATTATGATGTGAAAATTCTATATCATCCAGGGAAGGCAAATTTAGTAGCAGATGCACTTAGCCTCCGATCGATGGGTAGTTTATGTGGAGTTCCTTCGAAAAAGCGAGAAATGGTTCGTGAAGTCCATCGGTTAGCAAGTCTCGGCGTACGGCCCATTGATTCAGGAGATGCAAGTATTAGCATCAATGACCCCACAGTTTCATCATTGAATCTAGAAGTGAAGGAACGGCAATATGAAGATCCTCAGTTACGCCACTATCGAGATCTATCTCAGGAAAAGGAAAAGTCTCCATTCGAAGTTTCCATAGAAGGGGTTCTTAGATATTGAAGCCGGCTATGTGTACCGAATGTGGCGAACTTGCGCCAACGGATTTTAGAAGAAGTACATTATTCCCGGTATTCTATTCATCCAGGTGCAACCAAGATGTACCACGATCTCAAATTGGTATATTGGTGGGATGGCATGAAGCAAGACATAGCAGAATTTGTAGCACAGTGTCCGAATTGCCAGCAAGTGAAGGCCGAGCATCAAAAGCCAGGAGGGTTATTGCAAGCAATGGAAATTCCTACGTGGAAATGGGAAGAAATTAATATGGATTTTGTGGTAGGGTTACCCCGTACGCGAGGGAAGTATGATTCTATATGGGTGACCGTGGATAGACTCACGAAAGCAGCTCATTTTCTCCCCGTTAGAACCACATATTCAGCGGAAGATTATGCTAAATTGTATCTCAAGGAGATTGTACGACTTCACGGTATTCCTTTGGCCATTATCACAGACAGAGGGGCACAGTTCACAGCCAAGTTCTGGAAGTCCTTTCTAGAAGGTCTAGGTACCCAAGTTAAGCTCAGCACGGCGTTCCATCCGCAGACTGACGGACAAGCCGAGCGCAGTATTCAAACCTTAGAGGATATGCTACGGGCATGTGTATTGGACTTTGGCGGTAGTTGGGATGAGCATTAGCCTATAATAACAGCTATCATTCCAGCATTCAAATGGCCCCATATAAAGCCTTATATGGAAGAAAATGCAGATCTCCAATTGGATTGTTTGAAACCGGAGAAGTACAATTGATAGGCCCCGACTTGATCCAACAAGCAGTTGAAAAGGTTAAAGTGATTCGAGACAGACTGTTAACAGCTCAAAGTCTCCAAAAGTCTTATGCAGACAACCGCCGACGGGATTTAGAATTTCAGGAAAATGACTGGGTATTTCTGAAGGTATCGCCAATGAAAGGGGTGATGAGATTTGGCAAAAGAGCGAAATTGAGTCCAAGATACATCGGACCTTATGAAATTGTCCGTAAGGTGGGACAGGTAGCATATGAATTGGATTTACCTTCGGGGTTTGAATCAGTTCACCCGGTATTTCCTGTTTCGATGCTCCGCAAGTGTGTTGGGGATCCTACACGAATAGTTCCGGTTGATGATGTGCAAGTAACAGAGAAGCTAACATATGAGGAAATGCCCATTTCCATTTTGGATAGACAAGTACGAAGGCTTCGGAATAAAGAGGTTGCTTCAGTCAAAGTTCTATGGCGAAACAATAATCGGGAAGAAAGGACTTGGGAAGCAGAGGAGAAGATGAAATCTATGTACCCCCATTTGTTCCAATCCCCAGAAGAGATTCAAGATGAGACGTCGATGGTGTAAGGTATGTATGTTTTAGTTTTATGTTTTTGGTCGTGTCTGGCCATAAATGCTGTTATATCCTGCATTTTCGAACGTCGAATTATTTGTAAGCTGAGGTGGGGCCCACACATCAAGATATTTTTGGGACATGTGAAAAGTTATATGAATCGTATATGTAAAGTTAAACACAATCCGTGAAGGGCCCTGAGGCCAAATCAAAGTGGAAGCCCTCCAAACGAATATTTTTAAGAAAACATTTTCGGATGACCTGACTCGGAGGGGCAAAAACGGCATTATAAGTTTGGAATTTGGGAAAACACCCAGAAACAAAAGTTGTAGATAATTGAAATAGCTTTCCAACGGTAGGTCGTGGGCTCCCAGGCGACGTCGGTACAAGGAGATACGGACGTTTTAAGGTCAAAAGGTCAAGCTGGGCAGTGAAATGGGCCCAACCCGATTCCAATTCGGGTCAGGCCCATTACCCACGCTTTTAATAGAAAAAAATCAGTTTCTCTCCCTCATTTTCAGATCAAGAAACCTGGAAAACTCTAGAGAAAAAGAGAGAGGAGAGCCTAGAGAAAAAAAATCAATTTTTGACCAAAATCGGAGCCCCGAATCCCGAAGCCCATGAAGAGAAAAGTGTTCTACGTCGCGTTGCCTTCGATTTGAGCTAAAAATCAACTAAAAATAAGAGGGTGGACGTGGTGGCTGTGCACTTAAGGTATGAATAAGGCTTTTTGTTTTATTGTTAACAAGTTTATTTAGAGTTTTAACGGATTAGAACGAAGAAATAACGTGATAAATTCGTTTGTTGGTATGGCTGAATTGTAGAATGGGGTTTGAAGAAACTTTTGGATGAAAACAAATGTATTTAACTTGTAGAATGTGGAGGATGTTGTTATTGATGTTGTTAGTGTTAATTTTGACCTCTTTGCGAAATTATTAAATAGTTATATCGCGAATTGGTTGGTTGGGAAAATTTGGAAAATAATGTGCGGGCTGTTTTACGGCATATGTTGGAATTGATTTGGAAGTGTGAAGTCGAAATGAGGATTATTGCATTATGTCGTAAAGTAGACTAATTGCGTATATTGTGAATTATGAAAATTGTTGATGTTGTTGTTGGGTTGTTGTTGGTTGTGTTGAGCCGAGTTGAATCTCGGGGATGCTATATGTATAGGGGAAATGCTGTCGAAATTTCGGTAGGCAAGTAATAAAATTTGGATTCTTAAAGGCTTGAATTTGACAATTGGTAAACATGACCATTTGTAGATTTTGGACGAAATTGGAAGTGAAGCTAAGCGAGCATAAGGCGCAATCGAGGTATGTAAAGCTTACCCCTTCATTCTTAGGCATGTTTTGAACATAATAGGCTCGGCCGCGAGCCTTAGATACGATTCCGTTCCTCGGAATTCGAGATGGAAATCTACCCCAATTCCTTCAGTGAGATTGAATCATTTTCCTTATAACTTGTCTTCAAAGTGAGCTTTAAGTATGCAACCTTCCTAAACGGAGTCGGAATACGTCCAAATGATTATGGACGACCTCATAAGGTCTACTATCTGTAATTTACGTACGTCTCCTCGGGTTGGCCCGAGGTGGGCCCTCAAGGCCCGATACTTTCTGTATAACTTTAACTACTTTGTTTCTGTCTGACTTTCTCAGACAACATCTGCACTATTATTCTGATCATGATATGACTACTTTTTATATAAATTTTACAAAATGGCTTTGACATCTGAAAATCTGATTCTGGTAATAATCCGTCGTGCCTTCCCAAGCAGGATATAGGCCCATATTATGAACGCTATCCGAATACCCTGATTTGACTCGCCATTTGGCCTACTTCAGTTTGATTGAGTCGGTATAACGATCTGTATGTATGTGGATTCTCATTAATCTGTTCGTGGATGTCTCAATGCTTCCTTTCACCAGATCCCGGGCCGGTTAATATCGTGCGGATGGGCCGCCGAGTCCCTTGTCGGGGGCCGGGTCCCATGTATGAATTCCGAAGTATGATGTGTCCGGTTCCGGGGTACTGTGGTATATGTCGTTCCCGGTTACCGTGTATATGTTACGAAGTATGATGTGTCCGGTTTCCCGGCGTGTGATCTGTCCCCGGGGTTACCGTGGTTATGATATGATGTGTTATGTGACGGAGATGTTCGAAGATATGAAAGCTTCTGAAATATGATATGTTGTGGCGCCAGAGGCAGGAGTGGCGACCACGTTCCTGTGCCCTATTATGATTCTGTCTGTCTGATTGGATTCTGATTTTGTCGGTCTGATATGGATTCTGATTCCGCCTGTCCGTATGGATTGTGATTCTGCCCGTCCGTCTGGACCATAATTCTGTCCGTCCGTTTGATTTATGGTTCTGTCCGTTATACTTCTGTGCTTCCGGTTCATGCTATGATTATGTTTGTTATGTTTCTGCTTTACATACTCGGTACATTTTTCGTACTGACCCCCGGTTCTTCGGGGGCTGCGCTACATGCCCGCAGGTACAGACGCACCTGAAGATACGCCGCCAGTCTAGGGCTCAGATACTGCTATTTTGAAGAGCTCCTTTGGTCTGGAGCGTGTACTTTTGGTATATACCTTCTGTCTTCTGTATATTATGTATGTATGGCAACTCCGGGTACGGCGGGGCCCTGTCCCGTCATATGACTCTGTAAGTCTATGAGAGGCCTGTAGATATGTTTGTGGGTTAGGGTCTTTCTGTACGGATGTGTGTATATGTTGTGTTTGGGGCGACCCCATTCGCCGCGGCGGCCGGTCCGCATATGTTTATATGTTGCTTTGTTGGCCGGTGTGGCCTTTGTTGGTATTTTCTATGCGCAGGGTTATTTTGGATAGTCTGTAAAACAAAGGAAACTCTGCCAAAAAGTTTCTGGAAATTATCTAAATTTGAAATATAGCCTTGACGGCTTCTGGTTTATACTTGAATGCGTTTGATAACAGTTGAGATAGCATTGGATATATGTGTTTGGGTGCCCAGATCGGGTACTAGTCACGGCCCACGGGGTTGGGTCGTGACAAATGCGTTGATATTGTGATATAGCCCTGTGAGGCGAAGATATTGTGGGTTGTTGTAGTGGAAAGGAAGTGTCCGAATTACAAAGGAAACTCTGGCAAATGTTTTCCAGAATCCCCGAGTGTCGAACATTCGAGGACGAATGTTCCAAAAGGGGGGAAGAATGTTACACCTCGGAAATTTCTCCGTACTTGTATGATGAGTGGAATGATGAAAAGTTGAGTGAATGATGTTTTATTAAGTCGGGAATGGCTAATTAAGAATTTTTGGAAAATAAGAAAGTCGCGAAAATTTTTTCAGCCCAGTGGTCGTATATGGCACTATACGGACCGTAAAGTGGTTTACGAACCGTATAGTGCAATCGTCCTCCAGCTTGTCAAAAATCCCAACTTTCTGTAAATGTTGAATATGGTTAAATACGACCCAGTTTACGGCCCGTAAACTGGTTTACGGACCGTAAACCAGGTCGTAAACTACCATGTCCATCATCCAAAACTTTCTGTCTTTGAAATGGTTAAATACGACCACAGTGGACGGACCGTAAATCAAAATACGGTCCGTATATGGTGGTTTACGACCACTGTTCACCCCGACAAGAATTCATTAAAGATCAGATTTTGTGATTTTTAAAAGAGACTTAAGCCTCATTTCACTTCATTTTCATCCATACACCTTAAGAGACATTCTAGAACTCTCCAAATAATTCCTCCACAATAATTCAAGAGAATTAAAGGGAATATCATGACCAACAACACTAATTTCATGGAATCAAGTGTAAGAACACAATAAAGGATCATCTAAGTGATGAAATTTCAAGAAGGTGGGACTAGGGTTTTGGCTAAGTGAAATATTTCAACATAAGGATTGTTCAACCATCATCCAAGGTAAGTTTCATGACTATTCCATGTTGTTTGAAGTATTGGAAAGCTTAGACACTTGAAAGGTAGAAGAACATAGAAATGGGTCATTATTGAGTGAATAGTGACATAAATGAATGATAGTGGAATCGAACTATGAATATTGAAGTGTTGTGAGTACTAATACGTTATAAATGATGTTTATATCATGAAACAAGCATTAAATGCATGAAAACACAAGGATGAGCTAGAAGTAGAAATAAGGGAAAATTGGAGGAAAATGGTGGATTTTGCCAAACGCACGTAAATGACGATTGTCGATTATGATATTGCGAATAATATTATGAATATTGGGAGTTGATATAGAACGTGAAAAAGTAGTATGAGCGAAGGAAGCGTTGCCCGACTTCTCCTAGAATTAGCGACACGTTCTTATAGTCAGTTACTAATGATGATACGAATTCTCTTATGAAGGTAACGACGTGATATCGACGGAGAACAAGTTAGAGATATCTTAGCTAAACGACCAAGGTATGTGAGGCTAGTCCTTCTTTCTAATGGCATGAATCTTTTAACTTGAATCACTATTCCTTTTATGAGTTCTTACATTCTAAGAAGTTAAAAGCTTATACTTACGAATGTCTATATGAGATAAGTTATACGATATAATGACCCTAGAATGATGATGATGTTATTCCTTTCCTACACTCACCTTATGTACTAGTCCTTTCAAGGTGGGGCAGAATGTCCATGATGGTTCCATAATGTAATCGGGGGATCACGACCTTACGTCACCCCGATAGAGTAAGGTTGATCATGAGTCATATATACGCATTATGATAAGATAAGTATTTTATGATAAGCATATTACTATGAGTATTTACATTAAGCATGTCATGATTGCATTCACACCGGGCCTAGTTGGCCGGGCAGACACCGCTTCGGCGGGCGGCGATACGGATACACCACGACCTACGGGCGTGGGCAGACACCACTAGTGGGCGGCATGAGATGGTACCCCGGACACGGGAGGCCTGGACGCAGGCTAATATTATTGATTATCACACCGTTCCGACATGGACGGGCAGCTTGCATATGATGCATACATGTCATGATGATTAGTATGAGTAAGATAGCATTCATTACTTCATTTATGATTATCAATCAGATCCAGATGTCTCATGTTGATGTTATCCTCATATTATTGATGTTTCCTTTCATTATGTATGCCTCTCATTGTCGATACAATATTCGTACTGACGTTTTTTCTTCGGACGCTGTGTTTATGCCCACAGGTAGACAGGGAGGAGAGCTTGGCCCAGGTCCTCAGTAGCTGTCAGCTGTTAGATAGCACTCCATTGTTCGGAGGTGCTTATGGCTATCCTTTTGATGTACATTCATATATGCATATTTTGGGCATGATGGAGTCTTGTTCCATCTATGTATTCATTATGTTAGTAGAGGCTCGTAGATACGCGGTGTGGGTTAGATGGTCTCACAAGATATTTTCATATGTATGTATATTGTTTGATGGCCGAGAGGCAAATGTATATAAAGTACTTATGTTTTGATAAAATATGATTTTCCTACAATTGGTATGTAAAATTGATAAAAGAGTATTAAATGAGCAAGATAAGTAATAGAGTGAGCGGTGCTCGGTAACTAGCTCCGGGTACCCGTCGCGGCCCCTAGCTGGGTCGTGACAGAAACTTCAGGCATTGGGTTAGGTTGTGCATTGATACAGTATGGTAAGGTTATAACTTATTCTTCGAGGCAGTTGCAGACGCATCAGAAGAACTACCTGACCCATGATCTAGAGTTAGCCGCGGTGATTCATGCATTGAAGATGTGGAGGAATGATTTGTATGGCGTTCATGTTGATATCTATATACAAACCTTTAAAACCTTCAGTATATCTTCAAGCAGAAGGAGTTGAATTTGCGTTAGAGATGATGGTTGTAGGTATTAAAGGATTATGATGTCAATATCTTGTATCATCCTGGGAAGGCGAACGTAGTAGCCAACGGCCTTAGCTGCAGATCCATGGGTAGCTTATCCGATGTTCGACTAGAGAAAAGGGAGCTAGTTGGTGAGCTTCAGCAGTTAGCTAGCCTAAGAGTTCGATTATTAGACTTCGGCGATACAGGGTTACTATTCAGGATTCAGCAGTCTCATCTTTAGTAGCTGAGGTTAAGGAGCACCAGTACGAGGATCCTATGTTAGTTCATTATAGAGATACATCCCCTCAGAATAAAAATTCACCATTCGAGATTACTGAAGATGGAGTTCTCAGTTATCGAGGGAGACTGTGTGTTTTCGATGTTACAGGGTTACGTCGACAGATTATCGGAGAGGAGCACTACTCCCGCTACTCTATTCACTCGGTAACGATGAAGATGTATTATGGTTTCTGGGAAGTTTATTTGTGGGATGGGATGAAGAAGGACATAGCAGATTTTGTAGCCTAGTGTCCTTACTGTTAGTAAGTGAAGATTGAGCATCCGAAGCCCGGTTGATAATTGCAGGCTATCGAGATTACCACTTGGAAGTTAGAAGCAATAAATATAGATTTCATTACAGGTTTGCCCCGTTCTCAGCATAAGTTCAATTTCATATGGGTGATTGTTGATAGACTTACAAAATCAACCCACTTTCTACCAATCAGAACTACCTATGCAGCAGAAGATTATGCGAACCTTTATATTAAAGAGATAGTAAGACTTCATGGTATTCCAGTATCTATCATGTCCAATAGGGGTGCGCAGTTTACAACTAACTTCTCGAAGTCCTTTCAGAAGGGTTTAGGGACTAAGGTAAGTCTTTTCACCGAATTCCACCCCCAGATAGACGGGCAGGCTTAACTTACGATTCAGACACTTTAGGATATGTTATGGGCATGTATGATAGACTTCAAAGGTAGTTGGGACGATCATTTTTTGCTCATTTATTTTGCGTATAATAATAGCTATCATTCCAGTATCCAGATGGCACCGTATTAGTATTTATATGAGCGAAAGTATAGGTCACGTATCAGACGGTTCGAGGTAGGGGAAACTAAGTTAGTAGGGATAGATTTGATTGAGCAAGCGGTGGAGAAGGTCAAACTCATTCAGGATAGATCATTGGCAGCTCATAGTCATCAGAAGTCTTATGCGGATGATCGCCGATGAGACTTAGAATTCCGGGTTGATGACTTGGTATTCTTGAAGGTATCACCTATGAAAGGTGTTATGAGGCTTGGTAAGAAGGGTAATATTAGTTCTCGGTGCATTGGACCTCATAGGATTGTACGTAGAATGGGCCAGCTGGCTTAAGAATTCGATATACCTTCATACGTAGAATCAGCCCATCAAGTCATCCATCTGTGGATTCTTCATAAGTGTATCGAAGATCCTTCAAGAGTCGTACCCATCAATGATGTTATGGTTACCGAGAAATTATCGTATTAAGAGGTTCCCCATTGCTATACTAGAGAGACAGGGTCGAAGATTGAGGACTATCGAGGAAATGACTCGGGAAGTTGGGGAATATATGAAATCTAGGTATCTGTACATATTTCCACTATCAGAGGAGGTCCAAACTGAGACATCATTACCTTCAGGTGCATAGTGTTTCATTTCTTATGATTACAGGTCGTGTGAGGCTATTGTTGTCATTGCTTGTTGTGGCCCTTTGTGGCATTGTATATTTTGGGTTGTTGTGTCTCAGGCTGGTAGTGGTATAGTTACAGGGTGCCAAAAATTTTATAAGACCCCTAGGAGTTTAACATTAGAGGAAGAATGTTCTTAAGGGGGGAAGAATGTTACATCTGGTCCTTCGTGTACGTCAAAGTTTTGTTTTAAGTCTGTTGTCGTAGGTTCGTATTGGAAATCAATTTGGAAGTTGTGTATGAGGGCTACAGGTACATCTCGGAGTTAAATAAGTCCTTAAACTTGCTTGGAAAAGAGCATGAAGGTTAGGCGTCAAACGAATCGGAAAGAATACATTTCGTCTAAAAATTGGACCAAGGTAGTTCCACAACCACTTCCGGGGATCATGAATAATTTCATGGACTGTGCAAGTGGTGTTGGTCTACCATGGAATACTGGCAGTGGGTGGAGTTGCTGCAATCATTACACGGACCAATCCACGGTCCATGAAATAATTGACGGCGGTGAATTGGAGCCGTGAAATGTATGTTGGTCAATTTTTTGGTTAAGTTATATAGAGGTGGTCAACGACTTGGACCTCATTTTTTTCCAAAAAATAAGAACCCTAAGTTCCTTCAAACTCTCTCAAAAGCTCTCCATCCATCTTAAGCCATCACAAGAAAGATCAATATTTAAAAACCTCAAATAGTGCATAGAAGGTGATTGCTCTTGTTTATACTTGACGTTGTGGTGACTAAGCCTTGAAGAAAGTTATGTTAGTTAAAGTTCTTCAAGATATACGGTATGTTCTTCATTCTATTTCCTGTGTTGAGTTGATTTGAAGGTTTAGCAAGTCTTAAAAGTAAAAAGAATTATGGTGGAAAGTTCTTAAGGTGTTGTGTTGAAGTATTGGTTATGGACGGATTTTGAAAGTAGGATTTGGACTGATTTGAGTATATTTTGAATGTAATCTCTTGATTATAGTATTTTTGATGTTGTTATTGTTGTTTTGGGGTTGTTTTAGAGTTCGGTGGAAGTAGGTAATATTGGGGAAATGTTGTCCAAATTCCGTTATCTTATCTATTAGTTTAACTTGACCTTATAAGTGTTTCAACAACTTAACCTTAGTGTGAATCATCTTGAATGTAGATTTGCAAGCTCGAGGAGATAGATGTTGAGTGGTAAAGTAGATGATGAGTTATGTTAATTCGGTCTCTTTCTTTCTTATGGCATGATCATATTGATATGAACATACACAAATGATATCCACAATGACTCCACTATTAGAAATATTAAAGCTTATGTTCTTGATATTCTTATGACGTTATCGATCTTGTATCATTATTATTGATCTTGTCTCATGGTTATGGATCTTGTTTTATGGTTGTTGATCTCATCTTCTGGGCATTGATTCCTCAAGATACGATATGTCGATAATGTTAGCTCCATAATGTTAATCGGAGGTATAATGACCTTACGTCCCTCCGATAGAGTCTTAATGCTTCTTGGTGCTCTCATGCATGCTTTATATATCTGTGTCTATTTTATGACATCGAACCACGCTATAGTTGGCTAGGAATGGTACCTATTGTGCACACCACTGCAGTTGGGTACGATGACATCGAGTTCTATTAAAGCCGGGTACGGTATTATGATGATGATGCAGCCCCATAGTGTGGCTTATATATATATGTGTGTGTGTGTGTGTGTGTGTGTGTGTATGTGTATGAAAATGTTTTTTTAAAGGAAAGCATGCATGTCATCCGCCTTTGTAGGCATTTAGATGTGCAGGTTGTTTCTCTTTTTTCTTATGTTACCGTCATGTGTTTATTATGTTGTTCTTCATGCCTTACATATTCGGTACATTATTCATATTGATGTCTGTTTGTGGAGGCTGCGTTTATGCCCGCAGGTAGACAGGGAGATGGTTCACGTCCTTAGGCTGCCTTCTCAGCGCTTTTACTGGTGCACTGCACTTGTTCCGGAGTTGCAGCCTAGCTTGGTATGATTCCTTTGTGTACATTTGGTCATGCCAGGGTCCTGTTCCGTCCTTATTATGTCTTTAATTCTAGCAGAGGCTTGTAGACATATGCACACAGTTAGATGTCCTATGTCTTTCTTGATCAATATTTTGTTATACCGTTATCTTTGTTAGCGTTTTCGGCTCGTGCATTTTTGTTCAGCACGGTTACGTATGTGTATCTTTTGGGCTTATGTCCCTTTCAGCTTATGATATTTATTAGTTAGAAGGTTGTCTCGTGGCGGCCCTCATGTCCCACATTCACATATGACTATGTGATGCATGTATGTCCTATGGTGCTCGGTAAGTTAGATCCGGGTGCCCGGTATGGCCTTCCGATTGGGTCCTGACAGTTGGAAACCTGATTTTATCAATTTAGTGGTTGACATGGTGATTAGACTTCTGTTATGAATTTTGAGGCCACGGGTGAGCTCGTAGCATGTTTTTAAGTAAGTGTTCATATCTGGTTTGTGTCTGGGAGGCCTAGGATTGATGTTGTGATTTTGGGATGGACTTGTGAAAAACCAAAAAATCTGGTTGTTGGTGTTCTCGCCATGGCTAGCCCAGTACCGCCATAGGGTGCTCGCCACAGTTGAGTCTTGCCCGCTATGGCAATTCTTATGACCGCCGTGGAAAATCAACGAGATCAGTTCCTTATTTGAAAACCCTAAGTATGAATCATTAGTCCAAAGCACCCAAAAACCTTTTTGTAAGAGCTAGTAGAGACGATTTTTGAAGAACTTGGAGAAACCATCTATTGGGGTAAGTTTTAACCTATGATCTTGATTATTTACTGTACTCTTTAAGATTCCATGGGAGAGTATGGCCTTATATTGATAGGTTATGAGACCTAGGGTATTAATCATCAAACCTTTTATATAAATAGGTTATTGTTGCTTAAATTACTGTCTATATCATCTAGTATTGCAAATTAACACATTCTAGGATCTAATCACTCCTAATTTAAGGAATCAATTCATGAAACTTAAGGTTTTGCCCAAATTGGGGGTTTTGGTTAATTTGATGAAATTGAGGGGTCTAATGTGATTAGAAACCTATGTAATTACGGATTATGGCTATTGGGACTATGGGTAGGGTAATTTCACCCTTAATATCTGATTTAACCCATATGATTCGTTAGGGGTATTTTGGGTAATTTCTCCCAAATCGATTCTTCTTCTGATTAGTTAGTTTATTGTAGTCATTTACTTAATTAGTATTGCTATTGGTAGACGACGAGCGATCCGAGGCACTTCAAAATGGCAAGGCTCAGATTTGGCAGTTTGCGGCACCAGCTCGACATCGAGGTTAGTTACCGCTTACCGTTCTGTTAGACTCCAATTAGTGAAACATATGTGGGAGTTAGATATTGACGGGGAAAGCATGCTATGCCTTTGGGTATGGACATGGGATGGAATTCTATTAGGTTGATTGTTGTTGATTGTGGCTTGTTGCCCTATTATTGTGATTAGGCTTGTTGCCTTTATTGCTATGTTCTGATACGTGTTGCACTCATTTCCCTCTCATTATGTCATTTATCATAAGAGAAAGGAAGAATAATGAACCAGGCCTGAATCATGATGTAGAATTATGATAATACACGGTTAAAATCTTGATTCTTATTTACTGTTGATGATGATATCATGCATGACATACATTCTCATTTCACATGTATATTTATATCGAATTATGACTTGGTACTGATGATCATAAATGATAAAATGAAGCACTTTGGGACACAAGACTTAGTTGTGTGGTGTACTTGCTATATTTGGAAGTAAAAGGTGTCATAGATTCTCTATGCTGATAGAACGAGTTCGTTGATTCATTCCATGGTTAAGTATTATGCATTCATTCTAATTCCACATGCTTACATCTATGTTGTTATTCAAAATTGGGGTTTCTATAATTGAACCACATTTTGAGTACTCATCTTATATATATATATATATATATATATATATATATATATATATATATATATATATATATAAGGCACATCTGACAGGGGGTGAGGATGTGGCCTATTTTGTGGTATATATAAGGCACATTTGACAAGGGGTGAGGTTGTACAATCAATGATTTTAGCATGTGTGTACAGGTTTGAGATATTTGGCCAGTGCTTTGCATTGCACATCATTACCTTTTATCATACATCATCATATGGATCTTTATTTTTGATTTGGTATGGTTTGTTTGTACCATTGTTGCGGCATATATCTGATTATGGACTGGACGTGATTGTATATTAGTGACCGTATGTCACACCCTAGAAAATTTCGAGTTACTAAGGCTGCAGACGGCTTAATGTGAGCTCAAGGAGGAGAAAAAATTACAAGTATAAAGGATGAAATTCTACTGTATTAGCATGAGGATAGCATTAGTATGATATTTGGAATTCGTACAATATGATTGGAATGATACGTTAAAAGATATATAGCCCTCGTAACCGTAAGCTGAGGTGGGGCCCACATGTCAGGATTTTATAAAGGGCATATGACAAGTTATATGAATAGTACATGGGAAGTTGATTAATACTTAAAGACTCTTAGGCCAAATATGAGCATAAGCACTCCAAGAGGATGATTTAAGGGTACGTTTTCGGGTGATCTAGCTTTACGAGGACAACACGCCATTTTAAGTTTAGAATTTGAGAAAACGCAAAAAAGAAAGTTGTAGATAATTGAAATACCTTTCCAATCATAGGTTGTGGGCCTCATACGACATAGGGATAAAAAGCTATAGACGTCTTAAGGCGGAAAGGTCAAACAGGGCAGTGGGCTCGGCCTAACCCGAATCCAAGTCGGGTCAGGCCCACTTCCCTTGCTATTTAAGAAATATTTTCACCCTTATCTTCCTTATTTCATACCAAAAAGATCCAGAACATTTTACAGAGAGAGTGAGAAGAGTTAGAGAGATAAATCAAGGGTTCGATCAATTTCGAGCCCCCGAATCCTGAGGCTCGTGAAGGATAAAATGTAGTACGAGTTGTCGTCGTTTTAAGCTAAATATTGAGCTTAGGGGATGATATTTTCGTGGTTGGGCTGCTGCTAAGGCATGTATTATTTTCTCATCATAGTTATTGAGATGATTACGTGGAGATTTAATGGATAAAAGTGTTAGAAATATAGTTATAATTATCGTGTACCGAATATTAAGGCGATGTGGTTTAGGGGCTATTTTGGATGGAATTGTCAGATGAGTTTAGTTATATTATTGTTGTAAATTGTTAGATTTGTTGTTCTTGTTGGTTATTAGTGGAATTTGGAATTGTTGGGCGGGTAGGATTATAGAGGAGATGCTGTCCAAATCCCGTTAGGCGAAAGAATAAATGATTAGTTAGATTAATCTTGTTTGCCTAGTCTTAATCCCTATATTTTTTATTGTATTCTAGTTGACTAAGCTCGGGAGGGGACTCGAGGATTAGCTTGAGGCGTAAATAAGGTATGTAAGGCAAACCTTTCTTCCTTTGGCATGATTCTTGTTGTTATCCATTCTATATATACTCCATATGATTCTATTCCTAGATGAGTAAGGTCTAAATGTTTCTTGTGCTGGCTTATTGATATTGTACTCCTATTATGTTCCGAAGGGAACACCCATAAGGTGCCAAGTTGAGTTGTGTATATGATTTTACTAATGATTTTGAGGAAATGAGTTTTATACTAAAGGAAACGTAATGTTTGGTTTTTCATAACCACTTCGAAGGGGGTGCGAGATTTTACTACTTCATTTCATTTACGATTTCTGTTTATATTCCATAGTGTCATCCCTTTGTATTGATATGATCATTTATTCTTTGGGTAGGAAATAAGCTGATATTGAGTATAATATAAGTAGTAAGAATTTCATAGCAATTCTACCCTCAAAACTAGAAGTATGTCCTCCGAAGTCTAGTGAGATACAAATTTGATAACTTCTTATGAAAGACTAAGGCTAATAACTGGATTGTGACGACTTGATTAGTGACGTATGATATGGATTGAAATTGATATTTGTGCATTGAGTTTGTGTTGATATGAAGTTGATCTTAAGCCGGAAGCGGCTGCCCGAAGGGGCCATCATGATTATGCTGGAAGCGGCCGTCCGAAGGGACTATTATGATACTAGCAGGAAGCAGCTGTCCGAAGGGACTATTCAGTTAACATGTCGGAAACGGCATGTGTGTTGGATTGCATTATTTACTTAAAGATTGTTTTGAGACTTCGAGTGCACATTTATGTTTCTTCCAGCGAAGGCTGCAGGTATCGAGTTAGATTGTGATTTTTTTTCTATCCTAAGTCAAATTATGATTATGACTTGTTACCACCTTACATACTCAGTACATTGTCCGTGCTGACGTCCTTTTGCCTGGGGACGCTGCGTTCATGCCCGCAGCCCCAGATTGTTTGGCAGGTTAAGTATATAGCTAGGATGCTTGGACGTTAGCTGGGATTGGAAAGTTCCACCCCATTCTTGAGCTGTGCTGAGTCATGTATAGATATGTATGATTATTGGTATGTCAGGGCCCTATCCTGACTCATAATGTTCAATTTACTCCTTAGAGACTTCTGCATACAGTATCCAGTGGTATGTTTGTCGAGATGTCGACAAAGTGATGTCAGTTGAGTCATTTGTGGATTTTAAAAGAGCACGTATTTTAGATGATTTCAATTGTTTTAAAGTACTTATTTGATTGAAAGTTTTCATAATCGTTATAAATATAATGATTTCTATTTGGAAAAGTTTTATGTTTTTTTTTTTTGAGATGACAGGTTTTGATAGAGCAAATGTCTAAGGGTTCGCTCGACTCTGATGAGAGTCGGGTGCCCGTCATGCCCTACAATTGCTAGGGTGTGACAAAGTGGTATCCCTTCATTCAGATCATAGATTATGCTATAGAGCTGTGTTATAGGCCTTGAATCCTTGCCGCTAATTTTAAGATTTGAATTTTGATTAAGTGATTGTAAAGTGCAGCTATGATTGCGATATTGGAATTCCTCGTAAGAAAGGTAAGTTCTCTGATGATTATATGTGTATGAGGAAAGAGAGTAATGTGTCCCTCATAGAAATTAATATAACTGAAAGCAACAATGAGGTTAAGGGAAGTTGAAGCTTATAGAGGAAAGATAAGTATCGAAAAAGACCTTAGGAATTGTGAAGGGTTGAGTGATCTTAGTAAGTGTAGGAATTGGATACGAGTATTAGTCTTCATTTAACATTCGAGGACGAATATTTCTAAGAGGGGAAAGATGTTACACCCCAGAAAATTTTGAGTTACTAAGGCTGCAGATGGCTTAATGTGAGCTCAAGGAGGACCAAATATTACAAGTATAAAGGATGAAATTCTACTGTATTAGCATGAGGATAGCATGAGTATGATATTTGGAATTCGTACAATATGATTCGAATGATAGGTTAAAAGATATATAGCCCTCGTAACCGTAAGTTGAGGTGGGGCCCACATGTCGAGATTTTATAAAGGGCATATGACAATTTATATGAATAGTACATGGGAAGTTGATCAATACTTAAGAAGGACTCTTAAGCCAAATATGAGCATAAGCACTCCAAGAGGATGATTTAAGGGTACGTTTTCGGGTGATCTAGCTTTACGAGGTCAACACGCCATTATAAGTTTAGAATCTGAGAAAACGCAAAAAAGAAAGTTGTAGATGATTGAAATATCTTTCCAATCATAGGTTGTGGGCCTTCATGCGACATAGGGATAAAAAGCTATAGATGTTTTAAGGCGGAAAGGTCAAACTGGGCAGTGGGTTCGGCCCAACCCGAATCCAAGTCGGGTCAGGCCTACTTCCCTTGCTATTTAAGAAACATTTTCACCCTTATCTTCCTCATTTCATACAAAAAGGATCCAGAACATTTTACAGAGAGAGTGAGGAGAGTTAGAGAGATAAATCAAGGGTTCAATCAAGTTCGAGGCCCCGAATCCTGAGGCTCGTGAAGGATAAAATGTAGTACGAGTTGTCATCGTTTTAAGCTAAATATTGAGCTTGGGGGATGATAGTTTCGTGGTTGGGCTGCTGCTAAGGTATATATTATCTTCTCATCTTTGTTATTGAGATGATTACGTGGAGATTTAATGGATTAAAGTGTTAGAAATATAGTTATAATTATCGTATACTGAATATTAAGGTGTTGTGGTTTAGGGGCTGTTTTGGATGGAATTTTCAGATGAGTTTAGTTATATTATTGTTGTAAATTGTTAGATTTGTTGTTGTTGTTGGTTATTAGCGGAATTTGGAATTGTTGGGCTGGTAGGATTATAGAGGAGATGTTGTCCAAATCCCGTTAGGCGAAAGAATAAATGATTAGTTAGATTAATCTTGTTTGCCTAGTCTTAATCCCTATATTTTTTATTGTATTCTAGTTGACTAAGCTCGGGAGGGGACCCGAGGATTATCTTAAGGCGTAAATAAGGTATGTAAGGCAAACCTTTCTTCCTTTGGTATGATTGTTGTTGTTATCCATTCTATATATACTCCATATGATTCCATTCCTAGACGAGTAAGGTCTAAATGTTTCTTGTGCTGGCTTATTGATATTGTACTCCTATTCTGTTCCGAAGGGAACACCCATAAGGTGCCAAGTTCAGTTGTGTATATGATTTTACTAATGATTTTGAGGAAATGAGTCGTATACTAAAGGGAACGTAAAGTTTGGTTTTTCAAAACCACTTCGAAGGGGGTGCGAGATTTTACTACTTCATTTCATTTACGATTTCTGTTTACATTCCATTGTATCATCCCTTTGTATTGATATGATCATTTATTCTTTGGGTAGGGCAATAAGATGAAATTGATTATAATATTAGTAAGAATTTCATTGAAATTGTACCCTAAACACTGGAAGTATGTCCTCCGAAGTCTAATGAGATACAAATTTCATAACTTCTAATGAAAGACTAAGGCTAATAACTGGATTGTTATGAATTGATTAGTGACTTATGATATGGATTGAAATTGATATTTGGGGATTGAGTTTGTGTTGATATGAATGTGATATTAAGCCGGAAGCGGCTGCCCGAAGGGGCCATCATTATTATGCCGGAAGCGGTCGTCCAAAGGGACTATTATGGTACTAGATGGAAGCGACTGTCCGAAGGGACTATTCTATTAACAAGTCAGAAACGACATGTGTGTTCGATTGCATTATTTACTTAAAAATTGTTTTGACACTTCGTGCGCACATTTATATTTCTTCCAGCGAAGGCTGCATGTATTGAGTTAGATTGTGATTTTTTTCTCTCCTAAGTCAAATTATGATTATGACTTGTTACCACGTTACATATTCAGTACATTGTCCGTACTGACGTCATTTTGCCTGGGGTCGCTGCATTCATGCCTGAACTCCCAGATTATTTGGCAGGTTAAGTGTATAGCTAGGATGCTTGGACGTCAGCTGGGATTGGCAAGTTCCACCTCATTCGGGAGATGTGCTGAGTCATGTATAGATATGTATGATTATGGGTATGTCAGGTCCTGTCCTAACTTATAATGTTCAGTTTACTTCTTAGAGACTTTTGCAGACAGTGTCATGTGGTATATTTGTCGAGATGTCGACAAAGTTATGTCTGTTGAGCCATTTGTGGATTTTAAAAGAGTATGTATTTTAGATTATTTCAATTGGTTTAAAATACTTATTTGATTGAAAGTTTTCATAATCGTTATAAAGATAACGATTTCTATTTGGAAATGTATTATGTTTTTAAAAGTTTTTGAAATAACAGGTTTTGATAGAGCGAATGTCTAAGGGTTCGCTCGACTCTGATGAGAGTCGGGTGCCCGTCATGCCCTCCCATTGCTTGAGTGTGACACTCTGCCTAGGTCCAAAACTTGGATTTTTGATTATCGATTGAGATTATTGAGACTCGACAAACTTGTGGTTTAGAAGCTTCACCTAGGCTCATGACTTCAAAAGTGAGTATCTGTATGATGTATGTGTGGGTTGAAGTCCTTGATTATTATGATAATGTGATTTGCAAATATGCTTGACTGCTTTTCTGCCTACTTGTTTATTTCTTTCTTCATATATGTGAACACATTGTTGTCGGCCTATAATACCTACCAGTACTTGTTGTTTGTACTGATGCTACTCTTGTAGTACTCTTCTTTGAGTGCAGAGTCTGTTACTAGTTCCAGTTCTTGTCCTCAAGAGTGATTTGAGTCTACTTGACAGAGATTCCAGGGTGAGCTTCTGGGCGAGATCCGCAACTCGGGCACTCTTCTTTGTATATAACTGTCTACTTTGTATTTCTAAGACAGTATTGATATTTGAGATTTGTACTTCCAATCAGACTTATATCTATGTAATAGTGGCTCTTGTACTAGTCCAAACCAAATTTTGGGGTTATTATTAATTCCGCACTTATCATTTATATAATTTGAATCTGTTAGCTAAATCATTATTTATTTCCATATAGTTCTTATAAATGACTAAAATGATTTAGTAGTGGTTCCCCTACCTAGGGGGACAATGTAGGTGTGATCAGGATTCACGAGTTGGGTCGTGACACCCCCAAACAGCCAAAACCAACCTTCCAACCATTTTTACAAAATGCTTTTGAATGCCTTGAAAATCAAACAGAATGCCCCTACCAAGTCATAATCGACCCTCCGAACCTCACGAAATTGACGGATTTCTGAAAAAGGCCCGTTTACCCAAAAGTGAACTATTGGTCAAAGGTTTTTCAATTTAAAGCTCTAATTCTCATAAATCACAATAAAACTCGCTCGATTAACTCAGAAACCGCCGCGGGTCAAAATCCTACTAATAGAGCTAGGGGAAGGGTCAACAGGGGTAAATGGATCAAAAAGGAAATTGCAACCAAATGGGTCGTTAAATTTGTTATTCACATCTTTTTGGAATTTTCGTCGGTTCCATTAGGTCCAGATGATCGACTATGACTAGGTAGGATGATTGGTTTAGTTCCCGATGTACTCAGGGGTATTTTGAGCCTTGGGTTGGAAACTTTGTTTTGGGCGTTTGAACGTTTATCGAGTAAAGGTGTCCTTTGTTGGGAATTCTGAGGGCACGGTTGAGTTCGTAGCGCGTTTTTACATGTGTATGCATAATTGGTTTTTATCCGGGAGGTTTCAGATATATGTTGGCATTTGGGGTTGAACTTGGTGAGAACTAGATGTTTTTGGTTTTCAGGTGCGTCGCGTGTGCGGTCTGTTGGCACATCTGCGAAGCCAGGTCCGCAGATGCGAGATTGGTGAAGCTGGGTGAATCCGCACTTGCGAATATTCTTCCGCAGGTGTGGTACCGCTATTCTGAGTGATGTTCCGCATCGGCAGAATTTCCAGTCATTTAATGAAGCTTCCTTTGCAGACATGTACCCGCAGAAGCGGGATAGCGCAGGCAGACATGAGTTCCGCGTAAGTGAAAATCGTTGAACCAGAAAACCTTATATTCTTTATTCGGAATCCTTTTCTTGTTGCTCCAAAATGCATACACAAGTATACGTGGTTGTACAAGTAATATTGTGATTTCAAGTCTAGATATCGTAGCCACAGAAACTTAGATTTTATACTGTTCAACTAATTCAAATTTCGTTCTTACTATTCACAAAGGTGAAAATCAAGATGTTTCTTGTAACTAAGCTATGACGGAAAGTAAACAAGCAAATATGTGTATTTTGTGACTTAGACAATTGTGACAAACACTATAAGGTTTATCAAATGAGAAAGAGTTCTAGGGTCATCGCGTTCGATGATCTTATTAGTCTTCTGACAATTCTACCTATCTTATTTCCTTGGTTGTTAGTTGATGGGTTAATTGTAACTATATGAGTATCTTCCAAGTTGCTGACAAGCCTGTAGATGTTACTCTAACGCATATATCCCAATGGTCACTAAAAAGTAATCAAAACGCATTTACTTCTACGTATTCAACTAAGCAAGGCTAAAGGGTGTGTTTCTATCCTCATTAGCAAAACGATTAAATTGAACAAGCTCTATTTATTCTAATTGCGTATGCAAGTTCCTTATCCCTAGTTCAGGTCACACATAAAAGATAGTGTCTAGTTAGTGATCAAATAAATATACAATTAAGCACAAGAATTAATAAGCAACCCAAACTACGAAAATTTAATATATACAAATAGTCGTCAAACCAACTATCATGTCTTTGCCATAACCCTAGAATTAGGAAATTTAGCTACTCATGATTCTTGATGAAGAATAAGAATTCATGAATAAACTAGGCTTGAAAGAAGAAAATAAAATAAAACCTAAGAGAGGATAAGAACGACGACTTACAAATCTTAAGAAAATATCCCACCACGCCGTTTACAATGATGAAAAACTTCTATTTATAGTGTAGTTTAAAAGCTAAAATAAGTCGACCAAATCCCAATCAAATCGGGAAAACTAGGCGCGAATCCGCTATCCTTGCGTATCGCGTGGATTACCCTTGTGCGATGTTCAGGCGATGCAGAGGAAATCTAGAAGTTTGCAGAATCTCAGGTTTTGGTGAGAGACTTGATTTTCCTGCTTTCTTCACGCGATGCGGATGGATAGCAGATGCTTCTGTGGTTCTCCATTTCTACTCTAATTGTTGCACCCTTCTCACGTCACCCCGTCCAAGTACAAATGATTTAAAAAATTTACCAAAACTGCTCGGTTTTGATTTGTTTGGTCTCATTGTACCTAAACAGACAAACATACCCACATAAGATTGAATTCAATGATTTCATTACAAAGAATGCGATTAAAGTATTAAGAAATAGAAGGAAAGTGACATGAAATATAGATATTTGTGCCAAATATCATTCCAATTCAAAAACATAAGAAACTAGAGCAGAATTTGGGTGATTTTGAGGAGCTTGGGACTGAATCTTCTTGGGGGTAAGTCTCTTCACTCTATTTGTGATTTCATTTTGATTTCGGATTACAGTCTATGCTAAGTATTAAGGTTTTAGTTGAAGAAGGGTGGGTTATGAACATTAGTTAGCAATTATGGTTTGTTCAATTTAAAAATGTGTGTTGTTGGGAAGCCTTCATGATTCTAACTTCTAATCTATGAGGTAACTAGTTGCTATGTTGGATCTTTCTTAATTCGAGGAGTTCGATTATGGAATAAGTTATGGTTTTTCTCTAAATTGGGGGTTTCTATCAATGAGGTGATTAATGATGATTTAAGGTTAATTAGTGATTTGGGGGAATGGTATTTGACCTCCTAAGTGTTGGGTAATTGGTTTTTACTTGAAATCCCTATTTTTCCCTTCTGGGCCCGGATATCTCTTTTAAAGGTTGAGTGTTTATTCGACTAAGTCTATGGCTATATAGGTATCATTAGTGCCAGTTTCTAATATGGATTACAGTTTTGAATAGACTTCGATCGTTCGGAAGCTCTTCGCAAAGGGAAGGCTTGAGTGGGATAGTTCGTGGCACCCGCTCGGTATTGAGGTAGGTTATGTCTTACCTTTGTTAGACTTTGATTAGCGATTCGCACGTGTAACGTAGTATTGATGCGGAAAGCATGATGGGTCTTCAAACATGGTGTGGAGGTGTGATCCAATTAGGTTGGTATGATTTCTGATTATGTGGGCTCGTCGCCGTTATTTATGCATTGATTGACATGTAGTGTATTTGACTCTGTGATTTAGAGATGTGGGATGTGATTGACTCATTTGTGGTAATTGGAACATAATATTTGATATATTTCCATGACGATTGATGATTCATGCAAGAATTGATTGGCCTGTGGTTGTTTCTGATCTCCATAGCATATTCTTTGGCATTAATTGCATTTATTTCTCATTCTTGCATTCATACATTCATATATGATGGAAATGTTGGGGGAAAAGGTTTTATACAAGGTTTTATATGGTGGAATAGTTTGATGGGAAAATGTTATAGAAACGTTTGAAAAGATAGAAAGAGAAAGATCAATGTTATATTGTTATTGCTATCGATTTAAGGTATATGTAGATGTATAGTGGAAGGGTCATAGTCTGGCGGTAAAGTCTGGCGTTACAGTGACGGTACATGGACTTCATGGGTCCCCCATGGTTCATGACTATTGACACGTCGATATTTTTTTCCTTAGCATGTGGGTACAACTTTGAGTTATTGTCCATTGCATTACATGGCATTTCATCTCAGTGCATTGTCTTCCTCATTATCACATCATGCATTGATCCATTTGATTTGTTGGTTTGTTCTCATGTTGTGGCTTACTTGAGGATTTACAGAGGATTTGGCAGACTTGTGGTATAGAAGCTTAACCTTAAGCTATGACTTGGTTTTGTTATATTTTTTAAGTCTTGATGGTTATTGTGTGACCATATATTGACTTGTTGATTCTGTGCTTTTCTATGCGTGAACTAATCTTAGTCAGCCTATAATGCTTACCAGTACTAGTGTTGTACTAAATCTACTTTTGTTGTACTTTTTCTTTGAGTGCTGAGTTTGTTACAAGATCCATCTCAGCCTCGTGGGTTTCCTCGAGGCCTATTAGTAGGAGATTCCAGGGTGAGCACTGCTAGATTCATAGCTCGGAATCCTCTCCCTTGCTTATCTTTCTATTTGATTCCTTAGACAGATTCTATTTATGTATTTCATGACTTAGTATTCTTTAGACTTGCTTTTAATGATTAGTGGCTCTTCTACAATGGCTCGGACAAGATCTTTTTGGTGTTAGTTGTAGTCTGCACTTTATTTCAGTATGTATATATCGAGACTCCTTTAGTAATTACCTTAATTTCCACAGGTTTTCTTTTAAATAAAATAAGTAAGAGGAAGGTGTTACACCCCGTAAGAGTCTGTGCTATTTTAATTAAGACAAGAAAGAATGAGTTAAGAAAGTTCAAGGAAAGTTAATCGAGTTAGTAAGAATATCGTTATATATATATGGTTGCCTTAAGTATCCCGAGGTGACATCGTAACCTAAAGGATTTGAAATCGCGTTATGAGCGTATATGAGGTAATGTGAGTGCCCTTTTAAAGTATTTGAGATTATTAGTAATGATATAGAAGATGGATAAAAGATATGAATATATTTTTGCGATTGGAGTTTCGTCGAAGCTTCGTAAGTTCTCCAGTTATGTTTAAGGTTATTGTGATTCTCCGGACCCTTCGTGATGTGTATAGATTGTTATGTATGTATATGAGTATGTATATGTATGTATAAGAGGTTACACGAGGGTCGGAAGAGGATTAGAAGTTAAACGAATTTGAACGAAATGAATCCGAACAACTTCAGAAACATCTCGGACCAGATTTTTAGCCCATATTGTTGGAGGCATATCTCCTAGTATATGAGGAGTTTTAAGGTGTTTCAAAAGCCTAAAATTAATTTCATTGAGTCTAGTTTCCAACGCAACAAACCTCTCATCAAAATGATATGCTGTGTTATGGCGCCATCGACGGGTGGGCGACCATATTCTTCTGTACCCTATGCATTACTTACATATTTTTGAAAGCAAACAAATTTTGATATGCTGGATTTGCACTTATGTTTGGTACTTCCATTTCGTTTATGTCTCAGATTTGCTTTCTGTATATTCTGCTTTGCATACTCAGTACATATTTCGTACTGACCCCCTTTCTTCGGGGGGCTGCGTTTCATGCCCGCAGGTACAGACGGACAGTTTTGTGATCTACCCATTTAGGACACCCTCTTCTGCTATTTGGAGTGCTCTTCTCATTTCAGCGCACACATTTTGGTATATATCCGTTCGCTATGAATATATGTATTTGTTCAGGGGCACGGCGGGGCCCTGTCCCGCCATATGATTCAGTTTGTCTGTTTAGAGGTCTGTAGACGTATTTGTGGGTGTGTGTGCCTACTTCTGTACGGATGTGTTTGCATGACTCTATTCGTTATGGCAGCCTCGTCGGCGTGCATTTTGTATATGTTTGTGGCAGCCTTGTCGGCGTGCATTTGTATATGCGTTTTGGGCCGTTGTGCCATTTGACAGCCTTGTTGGCTTTTGACATATTTGATAGCCTTGCCGGCTTTTCGTTATATATATATATATGTCCGCACACGGTTGCGTTGAAATGTGTTTGAAACAGTTTGATATAGTTTGAGACGGCATATAGTATTTGTGGCCGTATATGCTATCTGTATGTATTCGATTTGGATAAGTGTGTTACGATTTGGTATGTTTGTCTGTCTGGGTGTCCAAGTAAGGCACCAGTCGCGGCCCACGGGGCTGGGTCGTGACAGAAGTGGTATCAGAGCAGTTTGTCCTTGGGATGTCTACAGGCCGTGTCTAGTAGAGTCTTGTTTATCGGTGTGTTGTGCACCACATCGATAAACAGGAGGCTACAGGGCATTTAGGGTGTTACCTTTCTTTGGATCTTAGATCGTGCGATAGAGCCAGCCATAAGAAATGAAATTCCTCTTACTAACCTTTGATTTCAGCTGAAGAATGATATCGACAAAAGAAAGTGACCGATGATATTGGAAGCTACACAATAGCAAGTAAGTTATGGTACGAAAGAGGCGTGTCGGGTAAGGTAAGAATATTGGAATTTGATTGAAATGTGAGATTTGAGGATGAAAGAGAAGGTGGATAGAAAAGTACAACAGAACAGATAGTTAAAGGATCAGGTACGTCTCGAGGTGCCATATGTGAGGTAAGTCCCGACACCTTTATACTTTTATTTGAAATTGTTAGCCTTGTGTGGCTATGATACGATGTGATATGATGTGTATATACGTATGTGTGTTGGCCCTGTGAGGCATGGTTGGTATTTCCTGCGTGCAGGTTTTTGGATAGTAAGAAATACAGAGGAACCTCTGCCCAAATTTTTCCAGAAATATGAATAGGAAAATGAGATATAAGTTCTTAGCATGTTTTGAAAGTCGATATCGATAGGGAAAATCTATTATGTTGGATTAAAGTCTAAGAGATACCCTCCATGTCATTCGTAAGAAGCATCATCCTTACTTGGGAAATTTTATTTTGGGAAAGCATATATGATTAGCAAATTTCTGGAGATCATTTCAGGAGGGATTGGGGACCCAGGTGAATCTGAGTAAAGGGGCGATAGAAGAGTTGAGTCAAAAATAGAGAAACGACACGAGATAATATGCTTGAAGTGTTATAAGTGGGATTAAGGGAAATTGCGAAATGGTTTAAGTGAGATGGTCTGAACGAGCTAGTTACTAGAAGATATTGAATTTAAAGAGAACGAGCAAGAAGAACTCGACTTAAGCTTCAAGGATAGATGGATATGGTAAGTTGCAGTCGATTACGGAGGTAGCTAAATCGTGTCTACTATATTTGGAAGATCAATATTAACAGATGTCAGGTGGAGAATGGCATTAGGCTAAGCAAAGAAAGGCACAGCATGATATATGAGTTCAAGTTACAAGTGAATCGTTATAAGATCACCAGAAGCAGTATAATTATGTAGGACTAATTTGACATTCGGGGATGAATGTTCCTAAGGGGGGGAGGATGTTACACCCCGTAAGAGTCTGTGCTATTTTAATTAAGACAAGAGAGAATGAGTTAAGAAAGTTCAAGGAAAGTTAATCGAGTTAGTAAGAATATCGTTATATATATATATGGTTGCCTTAAGTATCCCGAGGTGACATCGTAACCTAAAGGATTTGAAATCGCGTTATGAGCGTATATGAGGTAATGTGAGTGCCCTTTTAAAGTATTTGATATTATTAGTAATGATATAGAAGATGGATAAAAGATATGAATATATTTTTGCGATTGGAGTTTCGTCGAAGCTTCGTAAGTTCTCCAGTTACGTTTAAGGTTATTGTGAATCTCCGGACCCTTCGAGATGTGTATGGATTGTTATGTATGTATATGAGTATGTATATGTATGTATAAGAGGTTACACGAGGGTCGGAAGAGGATTAGAAGTTAAACGAATCTGAACGAAATGAATCCGAACAACTTCAGAAAAATCTCGGACCAGATTTTTAGCCCATATTGTTGGAGCCATATCTCCTAGTATATGAGGAGTTTTAAGGTTTTTCAAAATCCTAATATTAAGTTCATCGAGTCTAGTTTTCAACGCAACAAACCTCTCGTCAAAATGCTATTTGGATAAGGAAATATGGACGATGCAATTTGGGCTGGCAGGGCAGCAAGTTTGGACCCGACCCAAACACTAATGTTTCGGCCCATGAGGCCCATTAACGTTAATATATATAGCAAATTCACTTGAGGGCTGATAATTTTCAGCTACGATCCTCCAAAAAGATTAGAGAGAGAGAGAGAGAGAGAGAGAGAGAGAGAGAGCTCGTAGGCTAAGGAAGCCATTTTGATCAAAATCCGAGCTCCGAATCCCGAAGCTCATGAAGAGAAAAACGTTGTACGTTGCGTTGTCTTCAATTTGAGATAAATATTGGTCTTTGGGGATGACATTTTCGTGGTGGAGCTTCGGATAAGGTATTTATAAAATTCATTTTATGTTATTAAAGTGTTTATTTAGAGTTTTAACGAATTAGAACGGAGAAAACAGCATTATAAACTCGTTTGTTGTTTTGTTGAAATTTATGGGTGAGGGGCTGTTTTAATTGAAATTGATGGACTGATTTGAATTAATATTTTGGTTGTTTTAATCATGGATTATGTGAGGAGAGTGAAGGAATTTAATGGTTAGAGTTGGAGTTAAATTGTTGTGGGTTGTTGTAAAGATTATAGAGATAATAATGTGGTTTTATTGGACATGAGTAGATGATGTGGTGTCGAGTGGCTTCTGTTGTATTTCCCTGAAATTTTCTGAAATTATTGCATGAAATAAGGTATAAGAAGTGCATATGGGCTGCTTGGTATATTGTAAGTGTTCGTTAGAATTTCGGGCATCGTTATGTTATAGTTGGGGGTTGTTTTGATATGTTGTTGTTCTTGTTGAAATTGTGTGGGCTGATTTGAGACTTATTGTGCGTTTGATGTAATTCGTATATTTGTGAAAATGATATCGTTATATGGTGGATTATTGATACGAATCATGAATTGAAATTGCGAAATGTGGATAGGGGCTGCTCTCGGTTTCTAGGGGCTGTTTTCGGCCACATTGGAGCCAATTATTGGATTGTTGGAAAAATTATGTAAACTGTTTAGAATGTTCTTGAATGTTGTTAGTATGGGTTTGGGTTAGTATTTGAATGTATAAGGGTTGATGTTGGCTTGAAGGTAAGCCATTGATTTGGATATTTGGAAAGTTGTGAATGATAAAAAAGAGAGTTACTATTGCTATATTGCCTTTCGAATTGGTTATCGATGTTGCTAGGTTGGTTATTGTTGTTGTTGTTATTGATTTTGGACGAGTTAAATTCTCGGGTTGGCCTATTTACAGGGGAAATGCTGCTGAATTTTCTGTAGAATTTAATGTTAGTTTGGAATGAATGGCTTAAGTGCCTATGTTTAATATTGGATATTCGTTGGCATATTTGTAGACCTTGGGGAGCCCGAGGCGTAGATTGAGATTTACTTTAGATTGGCTATCTTGGAGTGCGTACGAGGTATGTAAAGCAACCTTCTTTCCTTGGCATGCCTTAGTTTTACATAGGCTAGATTAGAGCCTTAAGGAAATTCCAAATCCGAAATCCGAGCATGATATGATCTATATATATATTCCTTGGCACTCTTATGTATGATTTGATGAAATATGAACCATTATGTTTTTTTGAAAGAAGTGATTTCCAAACTTTGTACAAAAAGGGTTCACTTTAAAGAATTCCGTAATTTGTTTCTGAATGTCATATCTTTCGCATAAAGGCTCGGATTGGTCCAATATTTTCATAAGAGTTTGCATGATGTATAATGAGTATGTTTTCCATGAGCGGGCCCGATTCGGGTCGATACCCGTCCATGGGTTCCGCGACTTTCCTTTATGTAATTCGGAGAATCTTTGAAAGAATTTGGTATGACTATTATTCCGATTTCAAATATGATTATTTTACTTATGTTTGAATTTATGATAATGATTTTATGCATATGACTACTCACGACTCTATTCGTGCATTTTGTTATTCCTTTCACCGAGTCCCGGGCCGGTTCTGTTGTCGTGCGCATTTTGATATACTCCGGAGTTATGCTGTGTTTATGGTTCACCGAGCTACTCGCAAAAGAGGGTCGGGTTCCACCTATATTTGGTGTTATGTTGTGTATGGCGTTATGTTGTGATGTGACATGTGACGGGGATACAGAGATTTGAAACTTTCTGGTGTTATGCTGTGTTATGGCGCCATCGACGGGTGGGCGACCATATTCTTCTGTACCCTATGCATTACTTACATATTTTTGAAAGCAAACAAATTTTGATATACTGGATTTGCACTTATGTTTGGTACTTCCATTTCGTTTATGTCTCAGATTTGCTTTCTGTATATTCTGCTTTGCATACTCAGTACATATTTCGTACTGACCCCCTTTCTTCGGGGGGCTGCGTTTCATGCCCGCAGGTACAGACGCACAGTTTAGTGATCTACCCATTTAGGACACCCTCTTCTGCTGTTTGGAGTGCTCTTGTCATTTCAGAGCACACATTTTGGTATATATTCGTTCGCTTTGTATATATGTATTTGTTCAGGGGCACGGCGGGGCCCTGTCCCGCCATATGATTCGATTTGTCTGTTTAGAGGTCTGTAGACGTATTTGTGGGTGTGTGTGCCTACTTCTGTACGGATGTGTTTGCATGACTCTATTCGTTATGGCAGCCTCGTCGGCATGAATTTTGTATATGTTTGTGGCAGCCTTGTCGGCGTGCATTTGTATATGCGCTTTGGGCCGTTGTGCCATTTGACAGCCTTGTCGGCTTTTGACATATTTGATAGCCTTGCCGGCTTTTCGTTATATATATATATATATGTTCGCACACGGTTGCGTTGAAATGTGTTTGAAACAGTTTGATATAGTTTGAGACGGCATATAGTATTTGTGGCCGTATATGCTATCTGTATGTATTCGATTTGGATAACTGTGTTACGATTTGGTATGTTTGTCTGTCTGGGTGTCCAAGTAAGGCACCAGTCGCGGCCCACGGGGCTGGGTCGTGACAGAATGGTTCGCCCACTGAAGGGGATGATGTGGGTGCCCTGACGATTCACGAATTGGGTCGTTACAAGTTGGTAATAGAGCCTTTGGTTACCGGTCTTGTAAGTGCAACGGGATGTCTAGTAGAGTCTTGCAGATCAGTACGATAAGCTCCGTACTTATTTGCGTGAGGCTATAGGACATTTAGGAAACTTCTATCTTCTTCACTCCTTTGGTGCTACTTTATTCAAACTGGCATTTGGATGGCCCAGATTGGTATTTGACTTCACTTTCTATTCTCTCACTGATGGTGAGAACACATTCTCGATTTCGTAAATGAGTGAGTTGATATGACGTGTATGGTACGAGGTATGTCATTCTGAGACGGGTGTATGTCTAAGTTCTATTTACAGCTGTAATAGAGACTCTTTAATTCAGTATAGGAAGGTGAAGTGGTAATGCAAAGGACCGCTAATCTCCATGTCTTCACCAATTGGTTACGCAGAAGTGAAATTATGGCTAACAAGAAAGGTTACTCGGGGCATGATTGGTTGGGAAAGTCGCGATTGCGTGAAGTTAATATGATAGTTGGGTGGCAAGAGTGTGTCAATGGAAAATTAATGGTTCAACTATGACAGAGTGTAGTCGTCGATATATGGAAACAAGGGTAAGCGTGGGGAGGATCATCGGATTTGACAAGAGGATAGTGACCCTATTATAATAAAGAAGAGAAGTTGGGAATAAACACGTGAGGGGCGACTTGTGTATTATGATGTGAGGAAGTAAGATTTCTTAAGGTATTATGGTAATAGTACTTCATTATCCTATGGAACGGAGGAGTAAGGAAGAGAATTTGGATGGAACAATCTTTACTATATGAAGGGAATGATTGATATCGCACGTAGTCGTTAGCATAAGGTTTCCAGACGTGTGAGTGTGGATGTCGTATAAGGTTATGAAAAGTTAACTTGGGCTTCATTATGATAGAATTGTAGAGGTGGAGTAATTGCTAGTGGTTTTAAGGTTCCTTCAGGAAATGACTAGCTGTTCTAGGTCAAGTGGCAATGTTATCTATGGCGAGTGAGATTTAGGGGAATAAACGACTGTGATTCTTCAACAAAAGGTGTGCTCATATGGTCGTGGTGTTACGAGGTTAGAGATAAAAAGGGGAATCGATTGAGCTGAGAGCTTGTTGATTTGAAAGTTACATTGCGGTTTTTTTGTTGTAGAGTAGATGTAAGGGTTCATACATGGGTTGGTATGTCGATTAAGTCGTAGGCTAACGGGGATAAATCGAGCGCTAGACAGGGGTAAAGTTTTTATTTCTAAGGAATTACTGGGTGTTGCATCTAGTCCTAGATACGATTTTTGGGCATATTATATAAAGGTTAATGTGTGAAGAGTTCTATAAATAATGGCGTCGTAACTTTGTGGAGATTACCGAATGAGAGGAATAATTGCACTACTGTTAGAAGTGTTCTGGTTCAGCAAGTTAAGGCAAGAGGTGAGTCTTCGCGGGCAAGCATCATTCAAGGGCCTTTGAGTGAGGAGTCGGTCAGTAAGGATATTGAAAGTGGTAGATCAATGATGGTCTTGAGCTAATTTAAGTTTTGAAGAACATTTCAAAAATTAAGATAAGGATCAGCAGTACCGGTTGATACAAGGAAATGAGAGTTCAATACAGAATATTGGGAATTGATGTTGGATCAGTAATCTCTTGAACCAAGGTAAAAGAAGGGTAATCCCGTAAATAGATTTTGGCAAGGGTACTTCGGTGTAGTTATATGAGGACGTTAGTAGGATTATGTGTACAATAAATAAGGGTTTTGCATCAGTTCAGTGATGGTTTTAGGTATTGCATTGACAATGGTGGATTCTTATTTAGATAACCACAGTTGGTTGGCCATTTTCTAGCGGAGAGGCTTTATGAAGGTTTGTATATGTGGTGCGACGGGTTAGAGGAGGAATCAGTTTTGAAGTCGGGTGAGATAAGGGAACTCTCGATTGTTCAAGTGTGTGGCATACTACTATCACTAGGATTGACTCAGCGAATTTGTAAGACTTATGATATTGCATATCGCTCTTGAGTGGGTTTGAGTACTCTGAAATGGAATATTGTAAGTGAAGAGTCAAGGTAAGGCATAGGCGATTTTGAATCGGAGGGAGAAAGGTACATCTTAAAAAAAAGGAAAGGTCTCGAACAAATATCAGCGTGACTACTTGAATGATGTACGGGCTATGGCGGCCTTATAATATAACTTTTAGATAGGGTGAAAAAAGTGATAAGTATGAGTGAGGAAAGAAGACTACGGATAACTTGACTTGTGGTATGGCAAGTTTTAAAGGACGTTGCGGATGGTGATAGAAGAGATGAATATTTTGGATTACGTGTGTGGCGAGTTTGACGAGGAGGTGATTTGTATTGTATCAGGATAGATAATCTCACGCCATTTTTTAATAAAGGGTCTAGAGTGGGTTAAAAAGAATCCTGAGAATCACTTCAGTTTGAGGGTAGACTATGTTAAAGAGTGGTTGACTGATAGCATGGGTGAGTATTTCGGGTATTAAAGATTTTGGGGCAAATTGCGCGAGGTATGGTGTGGAGATTGCGAGATTTGATATTCTTGGATTTCTTGAAGGCCGTTCGAGAGGTTAGCATTAGAGATTTGATTGTTAAGGTGTATTAAACGAGGCCACTAGTTGTGCGCTGAAATGTTCGGAATTAAGAACTAGGTAAGAGGAGGCACGAGGGAGATTTGATGTATTAAGGTGTCACGACCCAATTAGCCATAAGTGGCACCCACACTAATTCTCCTACTGGGCGAACCATCCCTTTAACCAATAACTTAAGCATTTAAACAATCATAAATCAATAACAAGTATTAAGTCATAAATCTATCTAACCATGCCATAAATAAATAAACTGCGAAAGTCCTATCTATTACAACCCCAAAGATCCCAAAGTAATCGTACAAGGACTCTAAAACATAATTGTCTAAAGAATGAGCAACTATCTGATATAATCATAAATGTCTGAAATGAAATAGATATCAAAAATAAGAAAGATCTTCAGGCGGCATGGCATCGATAGGAGCTTACCCTCTGATGTGATCAGGAATTGGCCTCAAGCTAAATATGAGGTTTGGACGAAGTCTCTGGCACACAATCAGAACTCAAAGAAAAAGTGTTGCAAGGTAGTATTAGTACAAACAGTATGTACCGGTAGATATCATAGGCCGGCTAAGATTAGTATCATGCATATTTTCATAAAATTAATAAGATAGTTAGATAGCCACAACAACACATAACCAAATAATGTCATCAACAAAAATTTGCCAACACAGGAATAAGGTAAGTCCAACCACAACCATCAACAAGAATAATATAAGTCAGATGCAATGCAATGCAACAATGGTAGTATCTCAACCGTACACACTCACTACTGGAAATTTTTGCTCAATACTCATGACCTGTAGGGGACCCATGGTGTCCATGTACCACTTGCTGTGGAACTGACCTAGGATCACAAGCCCATAACTAGGCCACATCCTTACTCCCTATCAAATGTGCCTTTATGTATATGTATCTATGTATCTGATCACAATATGAATCTCAACGTATTTTCAATCCAACAATCAATATGGAACATGATCAGCCAATAGTATCAATGTCAATGAATACAAGGCACCATGCCACAAGTTATAACAAGACTCAGATAAATCAACTCAACACGGCATGAATGTGCAACCATCTCAACCAACAAGAAGAGCATATATTGACTCCTCCCTTCTAAAAACACAACAATTTCATCTCAAGTTTTGGTATATAAAGAAATAGAAACAAGCCCACATAATCAGAATTCTTACTAACCAAATCATACTTTCTCCTATCAACTTAAATACATATACAATCAACTAGCCAAAGTTTAACTCAAGTAAACCGTAACCTACCTAATATTTAGAACGGGAACAATCGAAGCTACTCGGCAATAGCTTTTTCCTTCCATAATGCTTACAGAACGTTCAAAGTAAAGCAATGTAATTCTAAGTGAGTAATGAATCATCTACTCAAACAAGAACAACAATTGGGGAACAAAACTTAATTACTTTTACCCTTTTTAAATAGGTGAACTTTCACTTATTGCCATTTCATCAAAATCTTAGTCCCAATGGTCATACTATCCCAATTCATGGGTTTCCAGTCAAGTCAATCCATTTCAAACAGATTTAAGGCCAAAGCTTCAATTTTTATGCAAACTATAAGTCTCAATATGCAATTTCCACCATTAATAATCAAGTTCTCATCCTAGAAAGTGATAATCTACACTCCCAGATTAATTAACAACAATAAAATCAACCACCCATCGATTATGTAAGGGTTTACAACTTCTAGGGTTCTACCCTTTTTTCCACTATTGGAGGACCCTTCAATTAATGTAGGAACTTAAGATGAATAAGCAATGAATAATGACAGGGTTAAGACTTACCTTCAAAGGAGAACCCACAACGACTCTAGGAATTTCGCCTATTACTTTTTAGGGAACAGTTCCTGGCGTAAAGTGGTGAATGAATCGAAATTCCATAATATAAAATCAATTTTTGCCTTCCGTAGCAGCGGTCTCGCTATAGCGAAACTTCTCCCGCTACGGCGGACCTCATTAATTCCCCAACTCCCTGTGGTGGTGACCATCGCCCCACTATGGTCGGCTCATTACAGCGGTAGAACACCTGCTGCAGCGGTCACATCCGACCAGTGAGCACTAATTTTCACTAGATTTTCACCCAAAATCCCAACATCAATCTGAGGCCCTACAGACACAAACATGACATGCACATCAATTTAAAAACATGCTACGAACTCACCCGTGGCCTCGAAATTTCCAACAGAGGTCAAATTTACCAAGTCACCCCCCAACAGAAATGAAACAAGTTTTCAAACAATGCACAACATACACACAAGGATTAATCAAGGCCTCAATTTTTAGACTTTTAACTCTTTAAGCTTTCATTAGGCTCATTCCTAGTCGCGGAAGGGTATTGGTAGGGGTAAAATGGTCAAAGCTCCCAGGACGACCTAGTGAGTCATTATATCAGATACTAATTAAATAACCATTAGTCCCCAAATAGACAAGGAAAGAAAACAAGGGGAAAGGTACCTAACTCAGTGAAAAGTTGGGGATACTTATTACGCATATCTGATTCAGTCTCCCAAGTAACTTCCTCAACGGAGCGGTTCTTCCACTAAACCATCACTGACGCAATCTCTTTAGACCTCAACTTACGAACCTCTCTATCTAGAATAGCAATAGGCTCTTCCTCATAAGAAAAATTCTTATCCAACAAGATAGAATCCCAACGAATGATAAAACAACCATCACCATGATATCGCTTCAGCATAGAGACATGAAACACCCGATGAATGCCAGAAAAACCTGGAGGCAAAGCCAACTCATAGGCTACCTCCCCCACACAGCTAAGAATCTCGAAGGGACCGATGAACCTAGGAATGAACTTTCCCTTCTTCCCAAACCTCATCACACCGTTCATGGATGAGACTTTTAACAAAACCTGCTCCTCCACCATGAACTCAAGATCTCACACCTTCCGGTTCGCATATTCCTTCTGCCTACTCTGAGCAGCCAAGAGCTTTTCCGGAATCACCTTAACCTTGTCTAATGACTCTCTCAAAAGGTCAGTACCCCATGGACTTACCCCAAACACATCAAACCACCCAGTAGGAGATCTACATCTCCTCCCATAAACAGCCTCAAAAGGAACCATATTTATACTCGAGTGATAACTATTATTATACGCGAACTCTGCCAATTGTAAGATCTGGTCCCAATAACCACCAAAGTCAATCACATATGCTCGGAGCATATCCTCGAGAACCTGAATCGTCTGCTTAGACTGACCAACTGTCTGAGGGTGAAAAGTTGTACTAAGATCCAATCGAGTGGCCAGCTCAGACTGTAAAGTCTTCCAAAATCGAGATGTAAACTCTGTGCCTCTTTAGATATGATGGAAATAGGGATCCCATGCAAACGAACAATCTCACGAATATAAATCTGGGCTAACTTCTGAGCAGTATTGGTAATTTAGACCGGTGTGAAATGAGCAGACTTGGTCAATCTATCAACAATGACCCAAATCGAATCAAACTTACCTAAGGTCTTTGGAAGACCAACGCAAAAATACATCGCTATCCTCTCCCAGTTCCACTCAGGAATGGGCATTTTCTAAAGCATACCCTCGAGTCTCTGGTGCTCGTACTTAACCCGCTGACAATTTAAACACTGCAAAACAAACCCTACAATATCACTCTTCATCCTAGCCCACCGATAGTGCTATCTCAAGTCACTATACATCTTGGTAGCACCAAGATGAATAGAGTATCTAAAACTGTGAGCCTCCTCTAAAATCATCCAAATCAAGTCATCAATGCGAGGAACACACACACGCCCCTTAATCCTCAAGACCCCTTCACTATCAATCATGGACTCTTTGGCCTCACCACTCAAAACCTTATCATGCGTTCTACACAAACTTGCATCCTCGAATTGTTTTGCCTTACTTTTCTAGAAACGACTATCTAGCCTCAACACAAGCCAATACTCTGCCCGAATCAAACCTATCGAGCCTCATGAAACTCTTAGCCAGAGTCTGTACCTCTCAGGCCAACAGATACTCAAAAACAATCAAAAGAGCCAAGCTACCCATACTAGCAGATTTCCTGCTCAAGGAATATGCTACGACATTTTGTTGCTAGGATGATACAAAATAGTGATGTCATAATCCTTAGGCAACTTCATCCATCTCTGCTACCTAGAATTAAGATCCCTATGAGTAAGCACATGCTGAAGACTGCGATGATCGATGAAAATTTAAAAATGGACACCATAGAGATAGTGCCTCCAAATCTTTAAAGCGAAAACCATCGCTACCAACTCCAAGTCATGAGTGGGATAGTTCAAAAACCATCGTTGTCAACTCCACTTGATCCTTTGGAACTCCTCTCACACTCGTCAGACCACTGAAAATGTATCTCTTTCTGAGTCAAGCTGGTTAAATGTAAAGCCATAGAAGCAAACCCCTTCACGAACCCACAGTAGTAACTGGCTAACCCCACAAAGCTGCGAATCTCCGTCACTGATATATATGCCTAGCCCAAAACCTTCCTGCCTCAATCTTCTTAGGATCAATCATAATCCCCTCTTTCGACACCACATGGCCCAAGAATGATACAAACTCAAGCCAAAACTCACACTTAGAGAACTTGGCATACAACTCCGTGTCTCTCAGCAACCTAAGAACAACCCTCAAGTGTTTTTCATGATCTTCTTTACTCTTCGAATAAACCAGAATGTCATCAATAAACACTATCACAAAAGAGTCTAATGAAGGCTTAAAAATTCCATTCATCAAATCCATAAAAGCAGTTGGGCATTAGTAAGCCCAGAGACATAACGAGGAACTCATAGTGCCCATATTTAGTCCTGAAGGCTATCTTATGAATATCTTCTGCCCGAATCTTCAACAAATGATAAATCGCTCTCAACTCAATTTTCAAAAACACAGAAGCCACCTGAACCTGATCAAATAAATCATCAATACGAGGGATGGGTTACTTATTTTTTACGGTGACTTTATTTAACCAGCGGTAATCGATGCACATCCACATAGTCCCATCTTTATTTTTCATGAAAAGCACAGGTGTGCCCCACAGGGAGATACTCGGATGAATAAAACCCTTACTAAGAAAATCCTCAAGTTGTTCTTTCAATTATCTCACTCTGCTGGTGCCATCTGATATGGCGGGATAGAAATAGGGCGGTTTTCTGGCTCTAGGTCAATGTAGAAATTAATATCACGGTCTTGTGGCATACCTGGCAAGTCTGCGGGAAACACTTCTGCAAACTCACGTACCAAAGGAACTGATTCAAGAGATGGACCGTCAGCACTGGTATCATGAATATACGCCAAATAAGCCAAGCCCCCCTATCAACTAGCTTCTTTGCATGAATAAAGGAAATAATTTTCCTTAGGCAGGGACTAAGGTTACCCTCCCACTCAAGTCTAGGCACCTCAAGCAAAGCTAAGATGACTGTCATGGTATGATAGTCCAGAATCACATGGTAAGGAGCTAGCCAGCTCATACCTAGAATAACATTAAAATCTACTATGTCCAGAATCACTAAATCCACCCATGTACCATACCTCATAAATGTGATAATACATGGCCGGTATACTCTATCTACAACAACAGAGTCCCCAACTGGAGTAGATACACGAATAGGTGCATTAACCAAATCACAGACCATACTAAGACGCATAGATAAATATGTAGACACATAAGAGAATGTAGACCCCGTATCGAAAAATACAAAATCCATCCCGTGACAGACTGAGATGTTACCTACAATACGTCTAATCTTCCAGGAAAGGCCTGATGTCCACCTCTGCCTTACTGGGATCCGCCCATGCTGGACTGGGTGCCACCTCTACCAGCTGTGTGACCTCCACGCCCAGTCTCAGCATAGTTTTTCACTATAGGATCCTTCTTCTTCTAGGTGATGAAACTGCAGCCCTGGGAGGCTGATAATGGGTGCCCTGGCCACCCTATCTAAGTCTGGGAAAATTTCACTTGAAATACCCCGGCTCACCACACTCAAAGCATCCGCGATCTAGCATCAGACGCTGAACAGAAGCTGAAAAAGCTAAGTAACCACCATAGTCTGGAACTCTAGCCTGTAAACCCCCTGGCAGACTAGAAGAGTACTGATTGGCCCTTAATGGGCCTCCAACTAAAGCCTACATGGCTGACTGAACAGGGCATCCCAAATAGACCTGGGAACTCTGGCCTTTCGAGAAAGACCCACTTAAACTACTACCCTTTCACGCCTTTTTCTCTGCGTACTTATTATAATGTTCCTGTCGAACACACTCAATAGTACTAACATGATCCACTACCTACTGGAAGGAAGAACCAGAAGCCACAAGCTAAAGACCTGACAACTGAAGACCAGTGTTCAACCCTTCACAAATCGTCTAACCCTCTCTACCTTAGTAGGCACAAGCTGGAGAGCATAATGAGATAAAGAATGGAACCGAGCCTCATACACAACAACTGGTGAATTACCCTTCTCAATATTACAAAAATCATGACGCCTCCTGTCCCTTAAAGTATGAGGAACATATTTCTCTAAGAAGACCTGATAAAACTGAGTCCATGTCAACGGAGGCAATTTTCCTGACCTACACTCCAAAAATCCCTCCACCACAACCTGGCATCACCTGTAACGACCTGTTTGGTCGTTCTTTCCTTTTTGGTGGCTTTGACCATTTCTCGAGCTTTGTTAAATCACATTTGACCCGAGGGTATCATTAACACACTTCCTGAGTTCTTTAGCTATGATTTGGGTGACTTTGTGGGAAATATGGGCTTAAAGTAAAAAAAAGTTGACTATTTGGTAAACGGACATTTTTTGAGAATCCGTGAATTCCAAGAAGTTTGGATGATCTTTTAGAACTCGTGTGTATATTTAATTCGGTTCCCATTGCACTCGATGCATTTTTAAACTTGGGTTGGGAAGTTAGTTTTGAGGTATCGGGGGTTGATTCGGTCAACTAGACCTCCATTGGGATTTTCGAGACCAGGAGTGCGTTCGTTGCGAGTTTTGATGTATGTCTGCATATATGGTTTATGAGCAGATGGTCTCGGGTAATAGTCGAATTCCGGGATGAAGTTAGCCAAAAACTAGAAAATCTGGATCTGCTGTATCTAGTATCCATCTTCGCGATCGCGATGGTAGAGGCGTGCTCGTGAAGGTCAGGGGTAAGATAGTCCCTCGCGATGGCGTGTTGTGTACCCGCGATCGCGTGTGTCACGACCTAACTAGTTGGACATGACGGGTACCCGGAGCTGGCTACCGAGTACCACTCATCATTCTATCTATCATACCCAACCTGGACATATATCATTTTCAACATGATACTTGCAATGAAATAATCACTAAACATCTCCTAACACATATGTATATATACATATAAGCCCACAATGCTACAAAAATAATATACAAAATATACACTGAGAAAGCCTCATAACATCTACAACCCACATATAAGTATTTAGGAGCCTCTAACTGAAGTACTGAAGTCATAAGGACGGGTTAGGACCCCACCATGCCCAAAATATGCACAAAAGAATATACCAATAAATAGCACCTCCGGAGTAGTGGAGTGCTCCTGTGTAGCTACTGATAGGCTCCTATGAACCTTTACCGTCTCTCTGTCTACCAGTGGGCATGAACACAACTTCCATAAAAGAAAAAGGACGTCAGTACGAACAACGTACAGAGTATGTAAGGCATGTATAATAACATAATAAGTAAATATAGAAAGCATAAGAAGAAAGCATAACTGTAACTGCTCTCCTCTTGAGGCAAAATCATGATGATCACTTTTACCTTTAAAATACATCACACATACATACATAACCTGTCTGAATCAATTACATCATTAGCCCGCGTCCGGTGTAATCATCTCACGCCGCCCACTAGTGGTGTCTGCCCACGCCATATAGACACGGTGTAATAAGCTGCCCGCCTTAGCAGTGCTGCCTGGCCATCTAGGTATAGTGTAATCATCATTATACACTATACATGAACCATGCATAAGAGCTCAAGTAAAAGCTATAACTCTATCGGAGTGACGTAAGGTCGGTAACCTCCGATTATCTTATTGAACCATCATAAACATCATGTCTCGCCTTGAAGGAACTAGCATTATGAGGTGAGACTATCAACAATGAATAACAATCAAGGAAATCATACATCGAGATCATTAACCTCATAATAGCATCCATTCATAAGCTTAGAATCTCTATGACTAAAATCATCATTATCATAGCTCATCTCTTATCTTTCTCTCATGAGAAGCTCTTAATAATCATGGACTCGTAATTTCCGGAATGTAAGAAAGTCATGGAAAGATAGAAAACATTATGTGATGGAAGTCATGCCTTAGAAAGAAGGGCTAGCCTTACATACCTTTACGTCTCTTCAACTTTATCGACAAAACGCTTCCTTCTAAGCTCACGATTCTATTTTCAAGAGAATTTGTACTACGATTAGACAACCGGAAACACACTTAAGCTTAAGCTAAAGAAATTAAGAACTAATGAAAATTGGGCGACATTTCCTTTGTTTCGACAACTTCCTCCATAAAATAAGGCAACTCCCAAACATCAATAAGAACACCCATAATATCCTAATCAATAGATTCGTCAAGTTAAACATTGTTTACTTTTCAAATTCACCTTTAAAATCACCCATAACCATGACTACAATACAATCACCATTATTCCTTCTCCACATAATAGTTCCTCAACGTCATTAGTAGCATTCATGACAAGATTATTATCACCTTATACCAAGAATTATGATTCACATTAATTTACTACTCAAAATACCTTTATTTTCCACATTCAATCTCATATTCTACATTCTTATGTAGTCGAAGTCTTTCAACCACTCAACACCTTTAATAGCATGAAATAATTGTAAAGCTCACCTTTGATTATGTAGAAATGATATTTGGAGGAAGATACTCCACTTGGGAACAACACTAACTTCAATTCCAAGCATCTATTAACCCTAGTAAACACCCATACACTTGTTGCACTTGATTCTTGATGTTTGATCTTTAATTTACCTTGGATTTATGTTGGTATGGTATAGAGAAGGTTCTAGAGCTCTCTTGAGGTGTGGAGGTAATAACAAATCTGAAAAATAATAACAAGAGTCGCCTATTTATAATTGAAATTGGAAAGTAACAGTGCAACGGTTCGACGAGCGGGTCGACGACCCATCGACGGTCCGTCGACCTACGCCTGTAAATCTCTGATTGTAGAAACACATGAAACGTGTACAACGACGATCCGTCGACATGTTGGCGACCCGTCAACATTGACTGGTGTCTGCAGAATTTCCTGATTCAGTTCAGATTTCATCGATTTGATTCGTTCAGCTTCTAGCTCCATAATTTACCCAGAATACCTACTGATACATTTGTACACGGAGTACAACACTTAATGTCCCCAAAATCGGGCACGAGTCTCCATTCTCAAGACATACTCGACTAGGAAATCGTTAGTTCCCCCCCTCCCCCCCCCCCCCCCAAGAACATTCATCCTCGAATGTTATGTTCTCAGGGATTATCCAGAAATTTTGCTAGAGTTTCCCCTGTAATATGGCACTACCATCCTACTACACAACCCAAAATAGCATCGCCACACAGGGCTACAACATCACACTAAGAGACATAGCCCCACACGACCCAAAATCAATAAAAGAAGCATTTTATACCTGGGGATAACGGCGTCTCATCTTGAATCTCTTCAGAGGGTGGAAATAATTATGGATACCTAATCTTCATATCCTCTTTTGCTTCCCAAGTCATCTCTTCTCTATTGTTATTCTTCCATAGGACCTTAACCGAGGCAAGATCTTTTGTTCTGATTCTTCGCAATTTCCTATCTAGTATAGCCATAGGCACTTCTTCATAAGCCAAATTTTCAATGATTTGGACATCATCTAGAGGTGCGACTCTGGAAGGATTTCAAATACATTTACGGAACATTGACACTTGGAAAACTAGATGAACTGATTCATGTTCTGGAGGTAGACCTACCTCGTACGCCACTTGGCCTACTTTGCGTACAACATTGTAAGGCCCAATATATCGAGGACTGAGTTTACCCTTTTTGCCGAATCTCATTACACCTTTCATTGGCGAAACCTTCAGGAATACCCAATCATTGACTTCAAATTCCAAATTTCGTCGACGATTATCCGCATAAGATTTCTGATGACTTTGGGCTGTCAACAATTGGTCTCGGATAAGTTTGATCTTTTCCACCGCTTGTTGAATCCGTTCTAAACCTATTAGTTGTACTTTTCGCACTTCAAACCATCCGATTGGTGATCTACATTTCCTTTCATATAGAGCTTCATATGGAGCCATCTGGATGCTAAAATGATAACTGTTGTTGTAGGCAAATTCAATAAGGGGCAAATAATCATCCCAATTGCCTCTGAAATCTAATATACATGCCCGAAACATATCTTCCAAGGTCTGAATAGTGTGTTCAGCTTGTCCATCAATCTGTGGGTGAAATGTTGTGCTGAGTCTGACTTGCATTCCCAAACCTTCTTGAAAGGATTTCAAGAATTTTGCTATTAAGTGCGCTCTTCTGTCAGTGATAATAGATACAGGCATACCATGAAGTTGCACTATTTCTTTAAGATACAACATTGCATAATCTTCTGCTGAATATGTGGTTTTGACCGGAAGAAAATGTGCAGATTTCGTGAGTCTATCAACAATTACCCATATGGAGTCATGCTTACGCCGAGAATGAGGTAAGACTACAATAAAATCCATATTGATCACATCCCATTTCCAGGTTGGAATATCCATAGCTTGTAACAACCCCCCTGACTTTTGATGTTCAATTTTCACTTGTTGGCAATTTGGGCATTAAGCTACAAACTCTGTTATATCTTTCTTCATTCCATCCAACCAATACATTGACTTAAGATCATGGTACGTCTTTGTCTCTCCTGGGTGAATAGAATAGTGGGAGTAATGAGCTTCTTCTAGAATCTGATGACGTAGTCCTGCAACATCTGGAACACATAGCCTTCCTCGGTACCAGAGAACTCCATCTGCAGAAACCTCAACTGACTTCTCTTTATGAGAAAGTATATCTTTATAGTGACTCAACTGGGGGTATTCATATTGGCGCCTTTTCACTTCCATGCCTAGGAATGAAACAAATAGATTACGAACAACAACTCCTGCATTACCCCAGTCCATTAAGCGGACTCCTAGGTTAGCTAGCTGGTGGAGTTCACAGACTATTTCCTTCTTTTCCGGCTGAACATCACATAGGCTGCCCATAGATTTACGGCTAAGAGCATCGGCCACCATATTTTCTTTTCCCAGATGGTATAGTATGCTCACATCATAGTCCTTCAATAGCTCTAACCACCGCCTTAGCCGTAAATTCAACTCCTTCTGTTTGAAAATATACTAGAGACTCTTATGATCCGTATAAATATCAACACGAACACCATACAAATAATGTCTCCATATCTTTAAAGCATGAATAACCGCAGCGAATTCAAGATCACGAGTCGGATAATTCTTCTCATGTTTCCTCAACTGTCAGGAAGCATAGGCTATAACCGTCCCTTGTTGCATCAACACATAACCCAATCCAACACTGGAGGAATCACAATAAACAACACAACCTTATGATTATTTTAGAAGCATCAGGACTGGGGCTGAAGTCAATCTATCTTTCAATTCTTAGAAACTGCGCTCACAAGCATCGGTCCGTTGAAATTTTGCTGATTTCTGAGTTATCCTCGCCAATGGTGCAGAAATAGAGGAAAATCCTTCCACAAATATTCTATAATAACCTGCTAAACCCAAAAAGCTATGGACCTCTGTAGGTGTTGTAGGTCTTGGTCACGTCTTTATAGGTTTAATTTTCTGAGTATCAACCCGAACACCCTCAGCTGAGATAATATAGCACAGAAAAGTTACAGAATTCAATTAAAACTCACATTTTGAAAATTTTGAATATAATTCTTGAGTCCGAAAAATTCCAAGGACAGTACGTAGATGATCTGCATGCTCTACTTCTGACCAAGAATATTCTAGAATATCATCGATAAACACGATCACAAATAGGTCTAGAAAATGCCTGAATACATTATTCATAAAATTCATAAACACTGTCGGAGCGTTAGTCAACCCAAATGACATTACCCGAAATTTATAATCGCTATATCTGGTTCTGAAAGCTGTTTTCGAAATATCATCTTCTCCAACTCTCACTTGATGATACCTCGATCTCAGATCAATCTTGGAAAACAACCTAGCACCCTGCAGTTGATCAAACAAATCATCGATTCTTGGAAGTGAATATTTATTCTTTATCGTCACCTTCTTCAGCTGCCTATAGTTAATTCACATTCGTAAATAACCATCTTTCTTTCTTACAAACAAGACATGTGCTCCCCATGGCGATGAATTGGGTCTAATAAATCCCTTCTCGAGCAAATCTTTCAGTTGTGCCTTTAGCTCTCTCAATTCCGCTGGAGCCATTCTATAAGGAGGAATAGATATAGGTTTGGTGTCTGGCAATACATTAATAGCAAAGTCAATCTCCTGTTCCGGTGGAGGACCTGAAAGTTCATCTGGAAATACATTCGGAAACTCATTTACTACCCGGACGAATTGAAGAGTTGGTAGTTTTGCTTCGGTGTTATGAACTCGGACTAAATGATAAATATATCCCTTAAAAATTATCTTTCTTGCCTTAAGATAGGAAATAAACCTACCCCTCGGGGATGCTTTGTTACCTTTCCATTCAAGCAATGGTTCTTCCAAGAATTAGAATCGAACCATCTTTGTTCTGCAATCCACATTAGAATAACAAGAGGCCAACCAATCCATGCCCCTAATCACATTAAAATCTCACATTTCCAGCTCAATCAAATCAGCTATAGTTTGACGATTACATACCACAATCACACAATTTCTATACACTTGTCTAGCTACAACTAGGTCTCTAACAGGAGTGGATACCTCAAAAAGTTTAATTGGCTCGGGTTTCACCCCAATACGATCAGTAATATACGGATTGATATAAGACAAGGTAGAACTCGGATCAAGCAATGGATAGGCATAATGAGAGAATACTGATAGGATACCTGTGACAACGTCAGGGGAGGACTCAAGATCTTGACGTCCGGCTAAAGCCTAAATACGGGGCTGGCATGCTACCCCTCTGCCCCTACCACGACCTGCTGAATCCTGGGGAGTCTGCCCTGCGGGGCGCACGGACGAAGATGAACGTGCTACTGATCCTTTGGGCTGAACCCCACCTCTACTGCACATCGAGGGAAAATCACACATCATATGCCCAGTATCCCGTAAGCATAATAAGCATCTAAGCCTTGGCGACACAGACCTGAATGTGACCTTCTGCACTGGCTGTATCGTGGGACCGGTGGTCTCTTATAACTAGGATATCCTCTAATCTGGGAACCCGAAACACTCAAGCTCTGACCCTGTCCTGAATAAATAGGGCGGTCAAATATCCTGCCCGCAAACCGAGGAGGTGTACTAGTCGCTGACTGGCCTGAGTATCTAGAATATGACTGCCTCTAACCCCCTCTATACTCGCTATTATCACCAACAGATCTGGCCCTCTTACTCTGCTCTCTGTCAACATTATGCTCATCTCGGTGTAGTCGCTGGTGCTCTTTTAAATTCTGGGCATGGGCCTGTATGCGGGAAATGTCCATCCTTTCCTGAAGCTAAGCTGTCAAACAATCTTTGACCAAATGTGGCCCTACGCCACTAACAAATCGATGCACTCTGTCTCCCATATCGGCAACCATAGTCGGAGAATATCTAGCCAATAAATTAAAGTGAAGGTTGTACTCCTGGGTACTTATATTCCCTTGCTGCAGATACAAAAATTGATCAGCTCTGGCCTGACAAACCTCGGGTGGTAAATAATGGCGAATGAAGGTACCTATGAATTCCTACCAAATCGGAAGAGGTGCATTTTCCCCTCTTGAAGAAATCTAATTGTTTTAAACATCATGGAGCCTATAAGATGCCAACTCCACGGACTCAGTATTTGAAGAATCTATAATCCTCAGTATCCTCAACATCTCGTCTATAAAACCCTGCAGGTCTTCAGCCGGCTTTGCCCTGAAAAATTCTAGCAGGTTCAAACTCATAAAATCACGGGCTCTGGCACTAGCCGCTCTGTCACCTGGAGTCGCATTCTGCCGCTGAGCTTGATCAACAACTAGCTGAGTCAATAGTTGAATAGGCTCGGTCATCTGTTGACCCGAAGCACCCGGTGGACGAGCTTGAGGCATAGGAGCTGGAGTGGGAGCCCTTTCTTGCTCCTCTAGAATAGGCGAATATGAGAAGTATAAGGTGGAGCCTCATTATGGGACTCTCCCTCTTCTATATTCACCGAAGACTCTTGTTCAACCCGCCTTCCTATAGCAGTCTTGTCCTTCTGGATGGCTGTCGCTTTTCTCTTTACCGGCATCACTGAAATCATAACACACAATTAGGGAAAAAAAAAGAGATCTTATGATATAGAACTATCACATGATCTATGAAGAAGAAACACGATCATTATTCCTAAATGCCCCGCAACCTCTCGTTTAAAAGTGTGGCGCGCTTCACACCCATAAACAAGACTCTATTGGACACGACTCGTAGACACACCCTAGGACGGTACTGCTCTGATACAACTTTTGTCACGACCCAACTAGTGGGCCATGACGGGTAACCGGAGCTGGCTACCGAGCACCACTCATCATACTATCTATCATACTCAACCAAGACATAAATCATTTTCAAGATGATACTTGCAATGAAATAATCACTAAACATCTCCCAACACATATGTATATATACATATACGCCCACAAGGCTACAAAAATAATATACAAAATATAGACTTATAAAGCCTCAAAACATCTAAAACCCACATAGAAGTATTTGCGAGCCTCTAACCGAAGTACTAAAGTCATAAGGACGGGACAGGACCCCACCATGCCCCAAATATGCACAAAAGAATATACCGATAAATAGCACCTCCGGAGTAGTGGAGTGCTCCTGTGTAGCTAATAATAGGCTCCTATGAACCTTTACCGTCTCTCTGTCTACCTATGGGCATGAACACAACTTCCATAAAAGAAAAAGGACGTCAGTACGAACAATGTACGGAGTATGTAAGGCATGTGTAGTAACATAATAAGGAAATATAGAAAGCATAAGAATAAAAGGATAACTGTAACTACTTGCCTTTTGAGGCGGAATCATGCCTGCTCACTTTTACCTTTAAAACACATCAAACATACATACATAAACTTTCTGAATCAATAAATTCATTAGCCCGCATTTGGGCCTCCCGCGTCTAGGGAAATCATCTCACGCCACCCACTAGTGGTGTCTGCTCATGCCATATAGACACCGTGTAATAAGCCGCTCGCCTAACCGGTGCTGCCCGACCATCTAGGCACGGCGTAATCATCATTGTACACTTAACATGAAGCATGCATAAGAGCTCAAGTAAAAGTTGTAACTCTATGGCAGTGGCGTAAGGTCGACCTCCGATTATCTTATGGAACCATTATATTCATCATGTCTCGCCTTGAAGGAACTAACATTAAGAGATGAGACTATCAACAATGAATATCAATCAAGGAAATCATACATCGAGATCATTAACCTCATAATATTATCCTTTCATAAGCTTAGAATCTCTATGACTAAAATCATTATTATCATCGCTCATCTCCTATCTTTATCTCATGAGAAGCTCTTAATAAACATGGACTCGTAATTTCCGAAATGTAAGAAAGTCATGGAAAGATAGAAAACATTATGTGATGGAAGTCATGCCTTAGAAAGAAGGGCTAGCCTAACATACCTTTACGTCTCTTCAACTTTATCGACTAAACGTTTCCTTCTAAGGTCACGATTCTACATTCAAGAGAATTTGTACTACGATTAGACAATAGGAAACACACTTAAGCTTAAGCTAAAGCAAGTAAGGACTAATGAAAATTGGGCGACATTTCCTTTGTTTTGACAACTTCAGTCATAAAATAAGGCAACTCCCAAACATTAATAAGAACACCCATAGTATCATAATCAATAGATTCTTCAAGTTAAACATTGTTTACTTCTCAAATTCACCTTTAAAATCACCCATAACCATGACTACAATACAATCACCATCATTCCTTCTTCACATAATAGTTCCTCAATGCCATTAGTATCAATCATGACAAGATTATTCTCACCTTATACCAAGAATTATGATTCACATTAATTTACTACTCAAAATACCTTTATTTTTCACATTCAAGCTCATATTCTACATTCTTATCTAATCCAAGTCTTTCAACCACTCAACACCTTTAATAGCATGAAATAATTGTAAATCTCACCTTTGATTATGTAGAAATGATCTTTGGACGAAGATACTCCACTTGAGAACAACACCAACTTTAATTCCAAAGAGAATTCCAAGCTTCCATTAACCCTAGTGAACACCTATGCACTTGTTACACTTGATTCTTGATGTTTGATCATTGATTTACATTTGATTTATGTTGGAATGGTATGGAGAAGGTTCTAGAGCTGTCTTGAGGTGTGGAGGAAATGAGAAATCTGAAAAATAAGAACAAGGGTCGCCTATTTATAACTGAAACTGGAAAGTTCCAGGGAAACGGTTGGATGAGCGGGTCGACGACCCGTCGACGTGTTGATGGTCTCTCGACTTGCTTTGTTGACTTACGCCAATAAATCCCTGATCGCAGAAACACATGGATGGTGCACAACGACGGTTCGTCGACATGTCGACGGCCCGTCGACACTGACTAGTGTGTGCAGAATTTCCTGATTCAGTTCAGATTTCATCGATTTGATTCATTCAGCTTCTAACTCCACAATTTACGCAGGATACCTACTGATACATTTGTACATGGAGTACAACCCTTAATGTCCCCTAACTCGAGCACGGGTCTCCATTCTCAAGACATACACGATAGGGAAATCGTTAGTTGTACTATGACGAAGATGAGGGGCATAATAGCGTGGCCTCAAATGGCTATCGGGAAGGTGTTACTATAGCTTCAGTGATAAATCCCTGGAATCCGAGAGTTGGCTTCCATTTCCAAATTCTATGTTCTTAAGGTTGTTTTGGAGAGTTTGTGAGAAGTTTCTGCGAATCTAAGGCTTGGGGTAAGTTTCTAATCATATGTTTTATGTTTCCCCATTGATTATTATTCTTCTTTTGTAATTATAGGCATGTTGGGTTGAGGATTTAGTTGTCTACAAACCCTTGGTTGAGATTGAAGGTATTTGGGGTTTAGCTTCCTAAATGAAATTGATTAATGAAATTGGCTAATATAACCCTAGAATTGAATAGATTCTTAGTTGTTAAGCTTGTATCTTCCATTACTAGAGTCCAATTTATGAAATTGGAAGTTAGGGTTCATACCCAAATTTGGGGGTTTTGCCTAAAATCTTAACTTAGGTGATTTGTTAGTTCTTCTAGCTTGTAATGGTTGGGAATTTATCACCTAGAACATTAATTTCATGTTGAGACCTATAGATTCCTAAATTTATCCTTTTAGTTCCTAAACCCCATTCCGTAGGTTAGGATATGGGTCATGAATAGAAGTAAGGGTTGAATGATGTTTCTTCTTGATTCAAACTTCATAATTCAGATGTGATTAGACTTCCATTATATCGAGGCTCAAATGAAGGAAAATACTAAAGTTTGACTATTGGAGACTTTGTTGTTTGATTTTTCAGGTAGGTTACAGTTTACCTTAAGGTGAAACTTCAATTTGCAAAGCGTTTGTTCAGATGATATTGTTAGAGAATGCATGTAAACCTTCAGGTACGAAGTTGGTTTTGATATTGCCCTAGATTTGGCCTTGTTGAATGATTTGGGGGCAAGCCACCCCGCTGTATTGTTGACTTATCTTGTTCTATTTACTTATTGGCTCGTTGCCACGTTGAGGCATCGGATATTGGTGATTAGTAATGTCATGACTATGATATTGCGGTACTTTACATGATTTGATATTGAGATGAGAATTGTAATCCCATTGTGGCTTGTTGTGTAGCTTTATTATTGATATTACTTGTGTGCCATGTGTTGTATTGTTTAGAATTGAATTGGCTGTTGATATTACATTGCATCATATTCATACTCATTCCATGATTCATTTATATTGCATTGTTATGGTACTAAGGATGGAAAGTGAGAAGGAAATACTGTTGCGTTGAAACACATTGTATATCGAGTCATCTCTGGCCTATGTGCGGAATAACTGATATGAGGCGTATAGGAGGGAATGGATTCATCTCTAGGCTGTGTGCGGAGTGACTTGTATATGAAATTTGCGGGTCCCCCATGAGTTGTGTTGCCAAGATGTGATGTTCCATCGATCGGAGTACTTTTTCACGGTGGATATGCATTGCATTCATCATTAATACATTATTGCATTGCATTGTACCTCTTGTTTTTCTGTGATATGGTTGTGACATAATTGTGATATACTAGTTCGGATTGTTATACTCAGATTTAGAATAGTTGGGTTTAGATGCTATAACATAGGTGATGACTTGTTGTGATATGATTGTGATACACTAGTTCGGATTGGTCACACTAAGACTTGGGATAGTTGGGTTTAGATATACTATAACATAAGTGATGACTTGTACCGTGGTTATGGATTCGTGTTGACTTGCAGCTTGTTGTTTTACGTGATTATCATGCTTTGTTGTCTTTATATATGTTAGCTAGTCTTAGTTGGCCTTTGATACCTACCAGTACTTGTTGTTTGTACTGAATTGCACGTGCTGCATTCTTTTAGGAATGCAAAGTACAAGGTTTGATCTACTTCTACCCCTCGTGGCTGGTACTCGAGGAATGCTGATTCGAGTCTCTTCAAGGTAAGCATGAGGACGTTCGCTGCCCAAACACTCTTCCTATTACTGATGTCTTGCTTTCCATTCTAAGACATGATTTTGAGACTACTTATGTATTACTATTAAGACTTGTAGTATTTGGTTTAGATGCTTTTGTATGACCAGACCCAACGATCGGGTGAATTTCATTTACTTTCGCATTTATTTATATTACAACTTCGAGACTTACATTATTTGACTTTCTTTCACTATTTTCTATTACTTGTGAATGTTGGGTTAAAGGTTCGCCTACCCAGGTGGGAAAGGTAGGTGCCTGCATGACTTAGTGAAATTGGGTTGTGACAAGTTGGTATCAGAGCCCTAGGTTACCCGGTCTATAATACAAGAGCGTACCTAGTTGAGTCTCGTGGATAGGTAAAATGAGCTCCGTACTTATCTGTGAGAGGCTATAGGACATTTAGGAAACTTTACGTTCTTTCATTCTTTCGTGTCATTTTATTCTAATTGGTATCTGAAATAATTGAATTGGTATCCTACTCGTATACCTTCTCTCACGGATGGTGAGGACTCGAGCCACGGTAGCCAGAGATCAGGTGCCGGAGCTCGCACCAGCAGCTGGCACCAAGGGAAGAGCGACAGTTAGAGGGTGCGGTCGAGCTAGAGGTCGTGGGACTGCACCAGCTAGGGACAAGGCTCCTGCGGTTCAATAACGGCGTGCGAGATCTCTATCTGCAGAGCCGAAGCTTGAGGTCCAGCATGTTCGAGACCAGGCCGTCGGGGATGATGTGGCTCCTACGTAGGCACACCCCAAGGTCACTTTAGATCAGGCGACCCATGACACTATGGCTCGCATTCTACTTCGTTTGGATGCCCAGCAGGCTGCTGTTGGTATTACTTCTCCTGGTGGAGGATCACAGACTAGAGTTGGGGTACAGACCCCCGAGTAGAGACAGACTCGTGTAACGCATCCTGCTGCAGTTGTGGCTGCATGGATGGATGCAGTACCGACCCCAGGAGATGACCTAAGACCCATGGCAGGCCCTGTTATGACTTTGACCAATTAGAAGTTGGTAGAGAGGTTCAGAAAGACGGATCCGCCGAGATTCCCAGGTACTTCTGGAGAGGATTCATATGAGTATATTGGACATGCATGATTTATTACACAGGATGGGGATTGTTGATACCCACGGTATTGATTATGTGTTATACCAGTTTTATGGAGACGCGAAGACCTGGTGGAGGTACTTCATTTCTTGCAGATCAGAGGGTTCTCCTCAGCTTACTTGGACAAAGTTTCATCGGGCCTTTGTCGAGAAGTATGTGCCTCGGGCCTTGAGAGAGACATGTAGAGATGAGTTCCTCCACTTGCAGCACAGGGGATTATCTGTCGACGCTTATGTGACTCGCTTCTTGTATTTGGCCTGTTATTCAGCACCTCTAATTCCTACTGAGCCCGATAGTATTCGATGATTTGTTGGTGGGCTCGCTACTTCTCTTCAGATTCCATGCCTTCAGCTTGAGGCCATGGGTGCTTCCTTTCGGTCCATTATTGAGCATGCTTCTTTAGTTAATGCTACTAAGGCCCGCGCATTTGGACAGGTTAGTGAGAAGAGGCAGCGATAGTTTGGGGGTTATAGTGGTTCCAACTCGAAGGGCGCTCGACACACTTCTTGGATGTGTCAGTCCTATTCCAACCGCCATGTGCAGTCAACATTGTAAGCTTCTTTTAGTGGGCCGTCCAGGGAGAGAGCTTCTGAGAGCTCATTTTCTCAACCAACAGATAGAGCTGTTCCAGCTGGGTCTTCAGTTTTGTTTCATTAGGCTCCGCCTTCTATGACTTGTTTTACATATGGAGCATTTGGTCAGTTTGCTTATGAGTGTCCATAACCCAGGCAGCGCTATCAACCCTAGAGGACTCTAGTATCTTTAGGTAGCCAAGGTGGTGTTTCTTCGAGAGGCGGTGCTCAATTAGGCTATAGTGGTATACAAATTTATAGGGGTGGGTTCCTGGCTGACAGAGGTGGGACCCAGAGTTCGAGAAGTGGATCACAGTCTAGACAGTCTGGTCGTAGTGGGGCCCAGTATTATTCGTTCCTAGGTGGACCCGAGGTGGAGGCCTCATATGCCGTCATTTCAGGTACCATTTCTATCCGACATAGAGCAGCATCTGTATTATTTGATCCTAGATCCACTTATTCATATGTGTCTGCATATCATTTTGTTGGTTGGGACTTGACATATGATAGCATGGCGGTACCTATTCATGTGTCTACTCTAGTCGAAGATATTACACCTCAGACATTCCGTGTTGTCATGCTGTGAATAGACTAACGCAAGCTCAAGGTGAACATGAAGCCCTTATCACATTAAGGAAAGTATTAAGTAGCTTTGAAGTATATATGATAAGATTTTGAATTCATATGACTCAGAGAAACTAAGTTCGTCGAGGAGAAGTGAAGTATAAGTTTTGTTTGGGAAAGGTCTCGCAAGTTATCGAGTCAAGAATTATTTAGTAATGCCTTGAGGGAAAGTTATAAGGCTCCTTAGATGGTTAATGAAGTATTAAACAAGTGCTAAGAAGGTTCTCTAAGGATTAGAGATAAAATAAATCGACGAGAACAAATTCAGAAAGTGGGTGAGTTATACGACCAATTATACGATCCGTATAATGGTCTGTATAACAGTCACAGTGAAGGGTCATCACTGGAGAGATTATACGGTCTATTATACGGAAGGTGTAAAATTATACAGACCGTATAAGTGTCCAGTATAATCCATAGCGGGCAGCTTTTAAATTTTATAAAAAGAGGACCCCAAGTTCTTATTTCTCATTTCACTCATTCTCCACCCTTCAACAGAGCTCTAGAATATTCCATACACCATACTAACACAAATCCAAGGGGGAAATCAAAGATCAATCCCCAATAATCAAGTAAATAAAGTCTATGGGTGCTCATTAGGGTAGTAGAAGTCAAGGATTCCTTTTTGTGTTGATGTTGGGGTTTTCTCAAGTGGAGTACCTTCATCCAAAGACCATTCCTACATAATAAAAGGTGAATTTAACACTTATGTTATACCCCGTATTTTTATACGTCGATTTATTCGCAAAAGAATCGGTGCGAGTTAAAGACCGAACCCTTCCCGGACACGGAATAGAAACCCTTAATTTTCAATTTCTAAATTAGAACTAATTGTTTATGAATTTTATTTAGTGTGAAAATATTATTATTGGAGATTGGGAATTAATTAATTCTGATTAGATTATTAAGTGGGAGTTAGTAATTAATAAATTAATTAAACTTAATTATACTAGTGGCCCCACCTGATTTTTTTTTAAAAAAAGAACGAATCATCAATTAGAGGACACATTATGGGGCACGTGTAGGAGCCAAGGCATTAGTATATAAGTTAAGAGATGATTCACTTAAGGTAGCATTTCATTTTGAATTAGCAAAGGAACAAAAAAATTTCTAAGGAAAGAAAGCAACTCTCGGCCATAGCCATGGCTGGCCGAGAATGATGGTGAGTGAGAGGGAGTGTGGGACCTTGGATTTTAAGGAATTGATGGTGTTCAAGGAGTTGCAACGTGAATTGGATCGTTAGAGGAGACAACGTTAAGAAATCAAGATCGTTAAGGTAAATTCAACCTTGTTCTATATGTTGTGATAAATGTGTGTTGAATATAAAAATTTGTATGTGATGGTGTTAGGTTGTTGTGTTGGCCGTGAGTATGGACTGTTTTAGCTTAAAAATGGTGATTAATTTTTACGTTGTTATCGCTATGGTTGTTATGGATCGTGAGGCGAAAGTAAAGGAATTTGATAAATTAAGTAAAAGTTGTGGCGTTGTGGACATATTGTCATCCTTGTTAAGTTGAGAAGATTGAAGATATAACTATTTCTATATTTTGTTATTGGTATTTCTGTGTTAACAGGAGGGTAATTAGAATTCGGGATAGGCTAATATATAGGGGAAGTGCTGCCCGATTTTCGTTAAGTCTTTAGCTAATAGAAAACCCTAAAAGAGAATATATAAGCTGAAATATAAGTTCTATAAGCAATGGGCTATAGATTTGTAAATTAGGAAATATAGTTACTAACGGTAACGTTACTCTTATATTAAATAGGTTAAAAGAGCGACGAGGCGAAAGAATTCACGAATAGTCGCTAACAGGTATGTAAAGTTGTCCCTTCTTTCTTTTGGCATGTCTTAGATTTAAGTGATGAAGGATATGAGCTTTGGGGTAATCCTATTCATAAGTATTGAGTGCGTTTCATGATTCTTATTCACTTCTTGATGTTAGAACTCTTAAGTGATGGAGCTACCCTCTTCAGTATCCTATACGATGGATAATAGTCGATATATATAAGCTCCAATTCTATTCAGAACGAAACACCCATAAGGTGCCAGTTGAGTTGTGTATACGGTTTTACTAATGATTTCGAGAAAATTAGTTTTATACTAAAGGAAACATAAAGTTTGATTTTCAAAACCACTCTGAAGGGGGTGCGAGATTTTTACTATTTCATTTCATTTACGATTTATGTTTACATTCCATAGCATCATCTCTTTTTATGGGTATTTGTGGATTAAGTTGTGTTGACATGGTTGTGAAATTAATCCGGAAGCGGCTGCCCGAAGGGGCCATCATTATTAAGCCGGAAGCGGCTTCCTGAAGGGGTCATCATTATTCAGCCGGAAGCGGCTGCCCGAATGGGCCATCATTATTAAGACAGAAGCGGCTGCCCGAATGGGCCATCATTATTAAGACAGAAGCGGCTGCCCGAAGGGGCCATCATTATTAAGCCAGAAGCGGCTGCCCGAAGGGGCCATCATTATTAAGCCGGAAGCGGCTGCCCGAAGGGGCCATCAATATTAGGCCGGAAGCGGCTGCCCGAAGGGGCCATCATTATTATGCCGGAAGCGGCCGTACGAAGGGACTATTGTGTTATTATGCCGGAAGCGGCGGTCCGAAGGGACTACTGTGTTATTAGCCGAAAGCGGCTACGAGTAGGATATTCTATATTTATATTGTGTATGCTCAAATTTGTGCAAAAGGCCACATGATATGGTTCAAAATGTTGTTCCAGGTTACTCCCGGTTTGCTTTCTAAACTTGTTCTCTGCTGTGTTTTCCTTGTTTTATGATTCAGTACTGCCTTACATATTCAGTACATATTCCGTACTGACCTCCTTTCTTCGGGTGGACTTCGTTTCATGCCCGCAGGTTCAGGGACGCAGTTCGACAATCCAGCCACCTAGGAGGAGTCAGCATTGAGAGTCAGACAGCTCCACTTGTTTCGGAGACTGTTCCTATTTTGGTATAATTTTGTGTGTATATATTGCGGGCACGACGGGGCCTTGTCCCGTCACTTATGCACGGTCATACTCTTCTAGCAGTCTGCGAACAGCGTGGGTGTCATGGATACCGTTTGGCCTTGCCGGCCATTGTTTTGTTGTACAGAAGTATCGGCGACCTCGTTGGCTTGCATTGTGATACGTTACGTATATATATAAAAATGTGATGGGATGCTTTGAGTTATAGGTCGACTTTGGTATTCTATTTACAGCTTTCAGACTTAGTTAAATAAACCCTATTGAATGCCATGTTTGAGTACAGGTAACACAAGTTGGGTTATCGGGCAGGTTAAGCTCGGTCACTCGTCATGGCCCTAGGTTGGGTCGTGACAAAACTGGTATTAGAGCAGTTCAGTCCTCGGCATGTTAGCAGAAGGTGTCTAGTAGAGTCTTGTTTATCGGTGTGTTGTGCACCACATCTATAAACAGGAGGCTACGAGACATTAATAGGGTGTCATTCCATCTTTCATGTTGGAGATCGTGCGAATAGAGCTGTGTCATAAGTGAAGTCCTTAATCTAATATTTTTGTATGATTTCAGCGATCACTAGGAAGGGTAAAGCGACAGCAGCCCAGAAGGGCAAATCAGTTGAGGGTGAGGTAGTTAGCCAAGCCCCCAGGTCTACCAGAGCTCAGACTTATACAGGGATACACATTCAGTCCCAGAGTTCTCCTACTTCCCCACCTTTAGAGGAGCTCAGAGGGGCATCCGACCCAGCCCCAGCTCCAGCACCAGTACCAGTACCTCCAGTCCCTCAGCTGGATGCTCCGGGTCAGGAGATGAGAGATGCTATACGTTTGTTGACTCAGATACTTGCTACCCAGGCTGGACGACAGGATAGAGGTCATGAGTATCCGAATCGGGCTGCTAGTGCCAGGGCCCGAGATTTTCTTACATTAGATCCCCCAGAGTTTAAGGGCACGGACCCTAATGCTGATTCTCAGGAGTTCATAGATAGTATGCAGCGTACCTTAAATGTGATGAAGGCGCCATCTACAGAATCTGTTGAGTTAGCTGCTTATAGATTGCAGGGTATAGCAATTAATTGGTTTCAGTCATGGAGATTATCGAGGGGTAGGGATGCTCTTCCGCCGACTTGGCAGGAATTCTCAGATGCCTTCTTGCGCCATTATGTGCCACCCAAGTTGAGGCAGGCAAGGGTTGACAGGTTCCTTAACCTGCAGCAGGGTAGCATGTCTGTTAGGGAGTATAGTGTGGAGTTTGATTCTTTAGCTAGATATGCCCCTTCTATTGTGCAGGAAATGGAATATAGAGTTCACCGATACGTGATCGGATTAGAGCCAGGGTTGTAGGAGGCTTGTATGGCGGTAGCGATGCAGCCAGTTATGGATATAGCTCATATTCAGGCTTATGCTCAAGGGTCAGAGGACCGTAGGCGCCAGCGAGAGGCTATTTCGGAGCAGAGTAGTAGTCAGCCCAAGAGGCCTAGGTCGGAGAGTCAGTATAGAGGTTCCACTAGCGAGAGCAGACCCCATTACAGTGCACCTCTGCAGTTTCGAGGATCTCAGCGGGGTAGGGAGACTTCCCTTAGGTAGAGACAGAGATCTTCTTACGCATCGGTTTCTCAGCAGCAGGTGGGGTCAGGACAGGAGTTGATGCCCCCTATTCGATGTGCGGCTTGCGGGAAACATCATGTAGGATTGTGTCGTCAGGGTGTATGCTATACTTGTGGTGATCCGGGGCACTGTGCTAGAGATTGCCCACAAAGAGTGGGTAGTACTGTCCCTGAGAATTCGGTAGCAGCATCGTCACCCTTACTGAGAGCCCCAGAGATAGGACTCCAGACTTCTTCCGGCCGAGGTAGGGGCTGAGGTAGAGCATCTAGCTCCAGTACTGGGCCGCATCGTTTCTACGCTCTAGGTGGGAGACCGGGTCTAGAGACACCGCAGGATGCACCATCAGGTATACCCTTCTTCAGATAATTTATTGATGGATTTAAGCTATATACGAACTGTCCCTTATCACTATAACATGATGTATCACAACAAAAGTTAGAATACGAGCATAGCGGTTAACAGGGTACATCGAAACAAAAGACTTCGTGAAACACCTAGTTGAAACCTTAAGGGGGGGGGGGGGGGGGGGAGCGCCCATAGCATAGCAAGACCATAGCTATAAATCCGAACTAGGGTAAATGAATATAAGACTACCTTTGATAGAACCTTACGGGACCAATTCAACATTCGAGGATGAATGTTCCAAAGGGGGAGAGGATGTTATACCCCGTATTTTTATACGTCGAGCTATTCGCAAAAGAATCGGTGCGAGTTAAAGACGGAACCCTTCCCGGACACGGAATAGAAACCCTTAATTTTTAATTTCTAAATTAGAACTAATTGTTTATGAATTTTATTTAGTGTGAAAATATTATTATTGGAGATAAATGTGTGTTGAATATTAAAAGTTGTATGTGATGGTGTTAGGTTGTTGTGTTGGCCGTGAGTATGGACTGTTTTAGCTTAAAAATCGTGATTAATTTTGACGTTGTTATCGCTATGGTTGTTATGGATCGTGAGGCGAAAGTAAAGGAATTTGATAAATTAAGTAAAAGTTGTGGCGTTGTGGACATATTGTCATCCTTGTTAAGTTGAGATGATTGAAGATATAACTATATCTATATGTTGTTATTGGTATTTTTGTGTTAACATGAGGGTAATTAGAATTCGGGATAGGCGAATATATAGGGGAAGTGCTGCCCGATTTTCGTTAAGTCTTTAGCTAATAGAAAACCCTAAAAGAGAATATATAAGCTGAAATATAAGTTCTATAAGAAATGGGCTATAAATTTGTAAACTAGGAAATATAGTTACTAACGGTAATGTTACTCTTATATTAAATTGGTTAAAAGAGCGACGAGGCGAAAGAATTCACGAATAGTCGCTAACAGGTATGTAAAGTTGTCGCTTCTTTCTTTTGGCATGTCTTAGATTTAAGTGATGAAGGATATGAGCTTATTCACTTCTTGATGTTAGAACTCTTAAGTGATTGAGCTCCCCTCTTCTGTTTCCTATACGATAGATAATAGTCGATATTTATAAGCTCCTATTCTGTTCCGAAGGAAACACCCATAAGGTGCCAGTTGAGTTGTGTATACGGATTTACTAATGATTTGAAGGAAATTAGTTTTATACTAAAGGAAACATAAAGTTCTATTTTCAAAACCATTTCGAAGGGGGTGCGAGATTTTACTATTTCATTTCATTTACGATTTATGTTTACATTCCGTAGCATCATCTCTTTGTATGGGTATTTGTGGATTAAGTTGTGTTGACATGGTTGTGATATTAAGCCGCAAGCGGCTGCTCGAAGGGGCCATCATTATTAAGCCGGAAGCGGCTGCCTGAAGGGGTCATCATTATTAAACCGGAAGCGGCTGCCCGAAGGGGCCATCATTATTAATCCGGAAGCGGCTGCCCGAAGGGGCCATCATTATTATGCCAGAAGCGGCCGTCCGAAGGGACTATTGTGTTATTATGCCAGAAGCGGCGGTCCGAAGGGACTATTGTGTTATTAGCCGGAAGCGGCTACGAGTAGGATATTCTATATTTATATTGTGTATGCTAGAATTTGTGCAAAGGGCCACATGATATGGTTCAAAATGTTGTTCTAGGTTACTCCCGGGTTGCTTTCTAAACTTGTTTACTGCTGTGTTTTCCTTGTTTTATGATTTAGTACTGCATTACATATTCAGTACATATTCCTTACTGACCTCCTTTCTTCGCGGGGGCTGCGTTTCATGCCCGCAGGTTCAGGGACGCGGTTCGACAATCCAGCCACCTAGGAGGAGTCAACATTGAGAGTCAGACAACTCCACTTGCTTCGGAGACTGTTCCTATTTTGGTATAATTTTGTATGTATATATTGCGGGCACGACGGGGCCCTGTCCCGTCACTTATGCACGGTCATACTCTTCTAGTAGTCTGCGAACAGCGTGGGTGTCATGGATACTGTTTGGCCTTGCCGACCATTGTTTTGTTTTACAGAAGTATCGGCGGCCTCGTTGTCTTTCATTGTGATACGTTACGTATATATATATAAAAATGTGCTGGGATGCTTTGAGTTACAGGTCGACTTTGGTATTCTATTTACAGTTTTCAAACTTAGTTAAATAAACCCTATTGAATGCCATGTTTGAGTACAGGTAACACTAGTTGGGTTATCAGGCAGGTTAAGCTCGGTCACTCGTCATGACCCTAGTTTGGGTTGTGACAACTTATTTCATGTTATTCAAGGTATTGAGTGGTTGAAAGATTTGGATTAGAGAAGAATGTAGAAGATGATCTCGAATATGGAAGTAAGGGAATTTTGAGTAGTAAGCTAATTTGTGTCATGATTCTTAGTATGAAATGAGTATAATCTTGTTAATAATGATGCTAATGACATTGAGGAAGTGTTATGTGAAAAACAAATATGATGTTGTATTGTACTCATAGTTATGGAGGGTTTGAATGTGAATTTTAGAAGTGAACAATATTTAACTCGAGAAATCTATTGATTATGTTATTATGAGTGCCACTATTTATGTTTGGGAATTGTTTTATTATATGGAGAAAGTTGTTGAAACAAAGGAAATGCTGCCCAATTTTTGTTAGCCCTCAGTCGCTTTAGCTTAGACTTAAGCGTGTTTCTAATAATCTAACCTTGGTACAAATTCTCTTGAATGTAGAGTTGTGAGCTTGGAAGGAGAACACTTAGTTGTTAAGGAAACGTAAAGGTGTGTAAGGCTAGTCCCTTTCTTTCGTTAAGGCATGACTCTTATATTACTACCTTCCATATATTCCATGACCTTCTTAGATCCCAAAAGTTAAAAGTTCAAGACTCTTAAGAGCTTCTAATGAGATAGCAACGAGATATGTTCCATGATAATGATGATGATAATGATGCTATTACGAGCTTGATAATCCTATCTTTATGAATTCATTGATGTTATTTCTTGTTGTTGCCTCATATCACGATATTAGTTCCTTCAAGGTGAGACATAGTGATGATGATTATTCCACAATGTAATCGGAGGTTCCTGACCTTACGTCCCTCCAATAGAGTTGTAGCTTTCACTTGGGATTTCATGCATACTATGTATAGTATATGATGTACATTGATACCATAGTGTTGTGTATACATGGGATATGGGAAAAGGATGAGGCGTTATATAGGCAATACCACCTGATCAGTTGACATATTGTTATATAGTCCCGGACGCGGGATATATGGATAAATGGATCGGGCCGTTCGTTCCGCAGCAATATATAGATGTGTAATGAATATATGGATAAATAGATCAGGCTTCACGTTCAGCAACAATATATGATACATGATATGATGGATCGGGTTGTACGTTCCGCAGTATTAATGATATATATATATATATATATATATATATATATATATGAATATGAATGTATATATGAAAGATGTTAAAAAAAGTTAACATGCATGATATCAGCCTTCAGAGGCTAGCAGTACAGGTTATCTCCTTATCTCATGTTTCCTTACTTCTTTATGATGCTAATTCATGCCTTGCATACTCAGTACATTGTTCGTACTGATGTCCTGTCTTTTATGGACTCTGCGTTCATGCCTGGAGGTAGACAGTGAGGCGGCACAGACAACTAGGAGCTTTATCAGCAGCTCTACAGGAGCACTCCACTACTCAGGAGTTGCCGCTTTTGGCATATTGGGGTATGGAAGGGTCCTGTCCCGTTCTTGTGATTTCAGTATTCCAGTTAGAGGCTCATAGATACTTTTGTGTGGGTAATAGATGTTATGGGACTTCTTCAGCCTATACTTTGTACATCATTTTGTAGCCTTATGAGCCTATGTATATATACATGTTCTCGGGAGATGTTTGGTAGTCATTTCTTAGTAAGTATGTCTTTGACACGCTATATCTGTTCAGGATAAGTATGATAGTTAGCATGATAAGTGGTGCGCGATAGCCAGCTTCGGGTACCCATCATGGCCCTCTAGTTGGGTATACGATGTATAGTATACGATGTACATGGATATATGAGTATGTATACATGGGATATGGGAAAAGGATGAGGCGTTACATACGCAATACAAACTGATGAGTTGGCATATTATGATATCGTTCGGATACGGGATGCCCGGACGCGTGATATATGGATAAATGGATCGGGCCGTTCGTTCCGCGGCAATATATAGATGTATAATGAATATATGGATAAATGGATCGGGCTGAACGTTCGGCTGCAACATATGATACATGATAATATGGATCGGGTTGTACGTTCCGCAGCAATAATGATGATATATATATATATATATATATATATATATATATATATATATATATATATTAACATGCATGATATCCGCCTTCAGAAGCTAGAAGTACAGGATATTCATTATCTCATGTTTCCTTACTTATTTATGATGTTATTATTCATGCCTTACATACTCAGTAAATTGTTCGTACTGACGTCCTGTCTTTTATGGACACTGCGTTCATGCCCGCAGGTAGATAGTGAGGCGGCACAGACACCTAGGAGCTTTATCAGCAACTATACAGGAGCACTCCACTAGTCCAGAGTTGCCGCTTATTGGTATATTCTTTTGTGTACATATTGCAGCATGGCGGGGTCCCGTCCCGTCCTTGTGATTTCAGTATTCCAGTTAGAGGCTCGTAGATACTTATTTGTGGGTAATAGATGTTGTGAGACTTCTTTAGCCTATACTTTGCACATCGTTTTGTAGCATTGTGAGCCTATGTATATGTGCATGTTCTCGGGAGATGTTTGGCGATCATTTCTTAGTAAGTATGTCATTGAGTAGCTATATCTGTTCAGGATGGGTGTGATAGTTAGCATGATAAGTGGTGCTCGATAGCCAGCTTCGGGTACCCGTCATGGCTCTCTAGTTGGGTATAAGATGTATAGTATATGATGTACATGGATATATGAGTATGTATACATGGGATATGGGAAAAGGATAAGGCGTCATATACGCAATACCAACTGATCAGTTGGCATATTATGATATCGTTCCAGATGCGGGATGCCCGAACGCATGATGTATTGATAAATGGATCGGGCCGTTCGTTCCGCGGAAATATATAGATGTATAATAAATATATAGATAAATGGATCGGGCTTAATGTTCGGCAGCAATATATGATACATCATACGATGGATCGGGTTGTACGTTCCGCAGCATTAATGTTATATATATATATATATATATATATATATATATATATGAATACTTGTATGAAAGATGTTAAAGAAAGTTAAATTGCATGATATCCGCCTTCAGAGGCTAGCAGTACAGGATATCTCATTATCTCAATTTTCCTTACTTCTTTATGATGTTATTATTCACGCCTTACATACTCAGTACATTGTTCGTACTGACGTCCTGTCTTTTATCGACTCTGCGTTCATGCCCGCAGGTAGACAGTGAGGTGGCACAGACACCTAGGAGCTTTATCAGCAGCTATATAGGAGCACTCCACTACTCCAGAGTTGCCGCTTATTAGTACATTCCTTTGTGTACATATTGGGGCATGGCGGGGTCATGTCCCGTCCTTGTGATTTCAGTATTACAGTTAGAGGCTCGTAGATACTTATGTGTGGGTAATATATGTTATGAGACTTCTTTAGCCTATACTTTGTACATCATTTTGTAGCCTTATGAGCCTATGTATATGTGCATGTTCTCGAGAGATGTTTGGTGATCATTTCTTAATAAGTATGTCTTTGAGAAGCTATATCTGTTGAGGATGGGTGTGATAGTTAGCATTATAAGTGGTCCTCGATAGCCAGCTCCGGGTACCCGTCATGGCCCTCTAGTTGGGTTGTGAAAAGAGTGGTATCAGAGCAGTTCCGGCCTAGGGTGTGTTTACGAGTCGTGTCCATTAGAGTCTTATTTATGGGTGTGAAGCGCGCCACATTTATAAACAAGAGGCTGCGGGAAATTTAGGAATAACGACCGTCCTTTCTCTTGGTAGATCGTGTGCTAGAGCCATAATGTAAGATTCCTCTTTCGCCACTAACGGTGCGCTATGATTTCAGCTATGCCGGTGAAGAAGAAAGTGACAGCTGCCCAGAAAGGAAAGACAGCAGCAGGGAAGCGGACTGAAGGGAGTCCCCAGTACATATAGAGGAGAGTGAGTCGCATGATGAGGCTCCGTCTCGTACTTCTCACACCCCATCAAATTCAGAGAAGCATGAAGGGGCCTCAGCTACAGCTCAAATGCCTCTAGTTCTTCCACCGGGTGCTTCGGGTCAGCAGATGACCGAGGCTATTCAGTTATTGACCCAGCTAGTTGCTGCTTAGGCTCAATAGCAGAGTGAGGTGACAGAGCGGCTAGTGCGAAAGCCCGTGCTTTTATGAGTCTGAATCCTCCGGAATTTTTTGAGCCAAAGCCGGATGAAGATCCGCAGGGTTTTATAAACTAGATGTTGAGGACGCTGAGGATTATACATGCTTCATATACAGAGTTAGTGGAGTTGTCATCCTATTGGTTGTGGGATGTGGCCGTTCTTTGGTATAATAACTGAGTTTCTTCAAGAGAGGAATATGCACCTTCCCCAGTTTGGCAGACGTTTGTAGACGTTTTTTTTTTTGGAATTATTTGCCGCCCGAAGTCCATTGAGCTCGAGCTGATAGGTTTCTGAATATACAACAAGGGAATATGAGTGCTCGGGAGTATAGTCTCCATTTTAACTCATTGGATAGGTATGCTCTTACCATGGTTGCCGATATGGGAGACCGGGTGCATCGGTTTGTAAGTGGCTTAGGGCCACATTTGATCAAAGATTTCATGACAGCTTTACTCTAGGAAGGGATGGACATATCCCGTATTTAGGCTCACACTCAGAATGTAGAAGAGCAGCAACAGCCACACCGAGGTAAGCGTGATATTGATAGAGGGCATAATAAGAGGACCAGATCTACGGGTGCTAGTAGCGAGTATACAGAGGGTCAGAGACAGTTATATTACAGATATTTAGGCCAGTCTACAACTAGTGCACCTCCTCGGTTTGCGAGCAGGAGATTTGATCGCCCCATTTTTTCAGGATAGGGTCAGAGCTCGAGAGTCTCGGGTTTCCAATTTGGAGGTGATCCCAATCAGAGGAGACTACCCTTACCACGTTGTACTCAGTGTGGCAGGCCACATTCTGGGCAGTGCCGCGTAGGTTCAGGTGCTTGTTATACCTGCGGTCGATTTGGTCACATGATGCGTGATTATCCATTAAAGAATGGTAGAGATAGGGCTCAACCCACAGGATCAGTAGCAGTTTCTTCTTTGTCTGTGCACCCTTTAGGGTAGGCTCCCTAGACTTCAGTAGGTCATGATAGGGGCAGAGGGGTAGCATCCAGTTCAGGTGGCTCTCAGCCTCGTATTTATGCCTTAGCCGGGCGATAGGATCTTGAGTCCTCCCCTGACATTGTCATAGGTATATTATCCGTATTCTCCTATGATTTTTATGCCTTGATTGATCCTGATTCTACCTTGTCTTATATCACTCCTCATATTGCTGGTCATATTGGGGTGAAACCCGAGCCAATCAAACCTTTTGAGGTATCTACTCCGATTGGTGATCCAGTAATAGCTAGACAAGTATACAAAAACTATGCGATTGTGGTATGTGATCGTCAGACTATAGCTGATTTGATTGAGCTGGAAATGCTAGATTTTGATGTAATTATCGGCATGGATTAGTTGGCCTCTTGTTAAGCTAATGTGGATTGTATAACAAAGATGGTTCGATTCCAATTCCAAGTAGAATCAGTGCTTGAATGGAAAGGTAACATAGCATCTCCAAGGGGTAGGTTTATTTCCTATCTCAAAGCAAGGAAGATGATTGCAAAAGGTTATATTTACCATTTGGTCCGAGTTCATAACACCGAAGCAAAGTCGCCAACTCTTCAATCGGTTCCGGTAGTAAATGAGTTTCCGAATGTATTTCCAGATGAAGTTCCAGGCCTTCCATCGGAACGGGAAATTGATTTTACCATTGATGTGCTGCCGGACACCGAACCTATATTTATTCCTTCTTATAGAATGGCTCCAGCAGAATTGAAAGATCTAAATGCACAACTGAAGAACTTGCCTGAGAAGGGATTTATTAGACCCTATTCATCGCCATGGGGAGCACTTGCCTTGTTCGTGACGAAGAAAGATGGTTCTTTGCGAATGTGTATTGATTATAGGCAGTTGAACAAGGTAACAATAAAGAATAAATATCTGGTTTTGAGGATCAAGATTTGTTTGATCAATTACAAGGTGTTAAGTGGTTTTCCATGATATATCTAAGATCAGGATATCACCAAGTGAGGGTCAAGGAAGAAGACATTCCGAAAACAGCTTTCAGAACTAGAAACGGTCATTATGAATTTCAGGTAATGTCATTTGTGTTGACTAATGCTCTGACAGTGTTTATGAATTTGATAAACAATGTGTTTAGGCCTTTCCTAGATTTATTTGTAATCGTGTTTATCGATGACATTTTGGTATATTCTCAGTCAGAAATGTAGCATGCAAACCATCTACGTACTGTCCTTGGAATTCTTTGGACTCGAGAGTTTATTTTAGCTGATGGCATCCGAGTGGATACTCAGAAAATTGAAGCCGTGAAGACTTGGCCAAGGCCTGCAATGCCTACAGAGGTCCATAGCTTTCTGGGATTAGCAGGCTATTACAGATGATTTGTGGAAGGATTTTCCTCTATTTTAGTGCCATTGACGAAGCTAATTTAGAAATCAGCAAAATTTCAGTAGAATGATGTTTGTGAGAGCAGTTTCCAGGAATTAAAAGATAGACTGACTTTAGCCTAAGTCCTGACGCTTCCAGGAGGATCAAAAGGTTATGTTGTTTATTGTGATGCCTCTGGTGTCCGATTGGGCTGTGTGTTGATGCATCACGGAAAGTTTATAGCCTATGATGCCTCTAGACAGTTGAGGAAACATGAGAAGAATTACCTGACCCATGATCTTGAATTAGTTGCGATTATTCATGCACTAAATATATGGAGACATTATTTGTATGGTGTACATGCTGATATTTATATAGATCATAAGTGTCTCTAGTATATCTTCAAGCAGGAGGAGTTGGATCTGCGACAGAGGCGATGGCTAGAGCTATTGAAGGATTATGATATGAGTATCTTATATCATCCTGGGAAGGAAAATGTGGTGGCCGATGCTCTTACCCGTAAATCTATGGGAAGCCTATGTGATGTTTAGTCAGAGAAGAAAGAATTAGTTCATGAGCTCCACCAATTAGCTAACCTAGGAGTCCGCTTAATGGACTCGGGCAATGCGGGAGTTGTTGTTCATAATCCATCTGTTTCATTCTTGGACATGGAAGTGATAAGGTGCCAATATGAAGATCCCCAGTTGAGTCACTATAGAGATACACTTCCTCAATAAGAAAAGTCACCATTTGAGGCTTATGTAGATGGAGTTCTCAGGTACCGAGGCAGGCTATATGTTCCAGATGTTGCAAGAATACGTCGTCAGATTCTAGAAGAAGCTCGTTACTCCCGTTATTCTATTCACCCAAGAGCAACAAAGATGTACCTCGATCTCAAGTTAATGTATTGGTGGGATGGAATGAAGAAAGATATATCAGAATTTGTAGCTCAGTGTCCAAATTGCCAACAGGTGAAATTGAGCATCAAAAGCCAAGAGGATTGTTGCAAGCTATGAAAATTCCAACCTAGAAATGGGAGGTGATCAGCATGGATTTTATTGTAGGTTTGCCTCGTTCTCGGCGTAAGTATGACTCCATATGGGTAATCGTGGACGGACTTACAAAATCATCTTATTTTCTTCCAGTCAGAACTACATACTCAACAGAAGATTATGCAAAGTTTTATCGTCAAGAGATAGAGGAGCACAATTTACTTCTAAATTCTGGAAATCCTTTCAAGAAGGTTTGGGAACTCAAGTGAGACTTAGCATAACATTTCATCCACAGACCGATGGACAAGCTAGAAGATATGTTGCGGGCATGTATATTAGATTTCAGAGGCAATTGGGATGATCATTTGCCACTTATTAAATTTGCCTATAATAACAATTACCATTTTAACATCCAAATGGCTCTGTATGAAGCTCTGTATGGAAGGAAGTGTAGATCGTAAATTTGATTGTTTGAAGTTAGAGAGACACAATTGATAGGTCCAGAATTCGGTCATCAAGCGATGGAAAAGATCAAGTTCATCCGAGAACGATTGTTGACAGCTCAAAGTCGCCAAAAGGCTTATACGGACAATCGCCAAATGAACTTGGAATTCCAAACTAATGATTGGGTATTCCTGAAAGTGTCACCAATGAAAGGTGTAATGAGATTCGGAAAGAAGGGAAGCTTAGTCCTCGATATATTGGGCTTATAGGATTGTGCGCAAGGTGAGCCGAGTGGCTTATGAACTAGATCTACCTCATGAACTTGAATTGGTCAACTTAGTTTTCCATATGTCGATGCTTCGTAATTATTTTGGAGATCCTTCCAAGATCATGTCGGTAGATGATGTCCAAATTACTGAGAAGTTGACTTATGAAGAGGTACCCATTACTATACTAGATAGGCAAGTACGGAAACTCGGAAATAAGAAGGTAGCCTAAGTTAAGGTCTTGTGGAGAAACAATAATAAAGAGAAAATGACTTGGGAAGAAGAAGAAGACATGAAGTCTAGATATCTGCACTTATTTCCACCCCTAGAAGAGGCACAAGATAAAACGCCATTGTTCCCGGGTATGTAATGCTTTCTCTTAATGCTTTTGGTCGTGTGTGGCCATGTTTTCTTGTTGTTGTTATGGTAGCCCTGTGAGGCGATATTTATTTTAGGTTGTTGTGACAGGATGGTAGTGCCATATTACAGGGGAAATTCTAGCAAACTTTCGGTAGAAGCCCCGAGAACTTAACATTCGAGGACGAATGTTCTTAAGGGGGGGAGAATGTTACACCTCGGACATTCCGTGTTATCATGTTGTGAATAGACTAACGCAAGCTCAAGGAAAACATGAAACCCTTTTGACATTAAGGAGAGTATTAAGTAGCTTTGAAGTATATACGATAAGATTTTGAAGTCATATGACTTGGAGAAACTAAGTTCGTCGAGGATAAGCGAAGTATAAGTTATGTTTGGGAAAGTTCTCGCAAGTTATCGAGTTAAGGATTATTAGTAATGTCTTGGGGGGAAGTTATAAGGCTCCTTATATGGTTAATGAAGTATTAAACAAGTGCTAAGATGGTTCTATAAGGAATAGAGATCAAATGAATCAACGAGAAAAAATTTGGGAAGAGGGTGAGTTATACGACCAATTATACGGTCCGTATAACTTTATACAGTCCATATAATGGTCTGTATTATAGTCACAGTGAACTGTCATCGCTGGAGAGACTATAAGGACCGTATAAAATTATATAGACCGTATAAGTGTCCGTATAATCCATGGCGGGTAGCTTATAAATTTTATAAAAAGAGGACCCCAAGTTCTTATTTCTCATTTCACTCATTCTCCACACTTCAAGAGAGATCTGGAATATTCCATAAACCATACTAACATAAATCCAAGGAGGAAATCAAAGATCAAACACCAACAATCAAGTGAATCATGTGTATGGGTGCTCACTAGGGTAGTAGAAGTCAAGGAATGCTTTTTGTGTTGATGTTGTGGTTTTCTCAAGCAAAGTACATTCATCTAAAGGCCATTCCTACATAATCAAAGGTGATTTTTACCCTTATTTCATGTTATTAAAGGTATAGAGTGGTTAAAAGACTTGGATTAGAGAAGAATGTAGAATATGAACTCAAATATGGAAGTAAGGGAATTTTGAGTAGTAAGCTAATTTGAGTCATGATTCTTAGCATGAGATGAGTATAATCTTGTTATGAATATGCTAATGACGTTGAGGAAGTGTTATGTGAAGAACGAATATGATGTTGTATTGTACTCATAGTTATGGATGGTTTGAAGATGAATTTGAGAAGTGAACAATATTTAACTTGAGAAATCTATTGATTATGATATTATGAGTGTCGCTATTGATGTTTGGGAATTGTTATATTATATTGAGAAAGTTGTTGAAACAAAGGAAATACTACCCAATTTTCGTTAGCCCTTAGTCGCTTTAGCTTAGACTTAAGCGTGTTACTAATAATCTAACCGTGGTACGAATTCTCTTGAATGTAGAGTTGTGAGCTTGGAAGCAGAACACTTAGTCATTAAGGAAATGTAAAGGTATGTAAGGCTTGTCCCTTTCTTTCGTTAAGGCATGACTCTTATATTACTACCTTCCATATATTCCATGAACTTCTTACATCCCAAAAGTTAAAAGTTCATGATTCTTAAGAGCTTTTTGTGAGATAGAAACGAGATATGTTCCATGATAATGATGACGATAATGATGCTATTACGAGCTTGATAATCCTATCTTTATGATTTCATTAATGTTATTTCTTGTTGTTTCCTGACCTCATGATATTAGTTCCTTCAAGGTCAGACATACCGATGGTGATTATTCCATAATGTAATCGGAGGTTCCCGACCTTACGTTACTCCGATAGAGTTGTAGCTTTCACTTAGGCTTTCATGAATACTATGTATAGTATATGATGTATATGGATATATGAGTATGTATACATGGGACATGGGAAAAGGATAAGGTGTTATATACGCAATACCACCTGATCTGTTAGCATATTATGATATCGCCCCGGACGCAGGATATATGAATAAATGGATCGGGCCGTTCGTTCCGCGACAATATATAGATATGTAATCAATATATGGATAAATGGATTGGGCTGCACGTTCCGCAACAATATATGATACATGATACGATGTATCGGGCCGTACGTTCCGCAGAATTAGTGATATATACATTCGTACTGACGTCCTGTCTTTTATAGACGCTGTGTTCATGCCCGCAGGTTGATAGAGAGGCGGCACAGACTCTTAGGAGCTTTATCAGGACCTATACAGGAGCACTCCACTATTCCGGAGTTGCCTCTTATTGGTATATTCTTTTGTGTACATATTGGGGCATGGCGGGATCCTGTCCCGTCCTTGTGATTTCAGTATTCCAGTTAGAGGCTCGTAGATACTTATGTATGGGTAATAGATGTTATGAGACTTGTTTAGCCTATACTTTGTACATTATTTTGTAGAATTATGAGCCTATGTGTCACGACCCAACTAGGGGCCGTGACGGGTACCCGGGGCTAACCACCGAGCACCACTCATTCCCTTACTTATTATACTCATTAAGCGTTTCTTTTATCAAATTCATACTCAAATCATAGAAAATCATTTCTCATTTGGAAACTTAATTACTTTTATATAATAATATATATATACACAATAGTAGCATCGTGAGACCATACTACCCACACATGCGTATCTACGAGCCTCTACTAGAGTACTAAATATAGGGACAAGACAAGACCCCATCGTGCCCAAAATACGTACATATATATATATATATATATATATATATATATATATATATATATATATATATATATATATATATATATATATATACACAAAAGAACAACCAAATAGCACCTCCGGAATAATGGAGTGCTCCTGTAGATCTGCTGATGACTTCTATGCGTCTGGATCACCTCCCTTTCTAAGTGTGGGCATGAACACAGCGTCCAAAGAAAACGGACGTCAGTACGAACATTATATTGAGTATGAGAGGCACAAGTAATAACAATACGTCAATGAGATAAAGGAAGCATCAAATAAGGAGCAATTTGTAACTAACTATCTACTATAAAAGAAATAATGCATGCTGGCTTACTTCATAATCATCATCATATCATGTATGCATATATGTATGAGCTGCCCGACGATATAGGTGCGATGTGATAATCATTAGCCTGCGTCCAGGCCTCCCGCGTCCGGGGTACCATCTCATGCCGCCCACTAGTGGTGTCTGCCCATGCCATCAAGACATGGTGTATACGCTGCCCGCCTTAGCAGTGTCTGCCCGGCCATATAGGCGCGGTGTAACATCATCAACATGTACTCATCATAATGCATGCATAGAAACTCAAAGACAGCTATACTTTATCGAGGTGACATAAGGTCGTGAACCCTTGATTCCATTATGGAGCATTTATAAGCATTCTGCCCCACCTTGAAGGAAATAGTATATAAGGTGAGTGTATACAATAAACAACATCATTAAATTTGTAAGAATATCATATCATGAACTCTAGAATCTTTAGACTTAAGCTGATCATCATCATTATTGGGATCATAATGTATCTCTTATCTCATATGGCTATTCATGAACATAGACTTTTAATTTTCCGGAATGTGGGAAATTCATGGAGGAGGAAAAAATCATGCCTTAGAAAGAAAGGACTAGCCTCACATACCTCTTTCGTGTAGCTATTCTATTGTTTGATCATTCTTCTTCGTTGCTCACGTCTTTACCCTCAAGGGAGTTCATACTCATATTAGATAATCGATAACATAAGCGTGTTTCAACTAAGCTAGAAAATTTTTGGCGGCGTCTCCTTTATTTATACTAATTCCTCCATATCATACATCAACTCCCAAACGTTAATAACAACATTCATGGTATTATCATCATCATTAACTTTTACCAAATTCCTCATTATCCAATCGCCCCAATTTCCTGTCAAAGTCATCCATAATCATGATCATAGCAAAAAACTACATTCATTCTCATCTAACATTTCTCTCATGCTCTCAACATCATTCATAACGTTTTTATAAGCTAAACATATCAAAGATCATGACTCATCTCAAGCTACTACTCAAAATCTGATTATTTTCATCTTTGTAACCCATTTTCTATTTCCTTTCATAATCTAAGTCTTCCAACCTCTCAATACCTTAAACAACATGGAATAATCATAAAACTTACCTTAGACAGTGTGGGAATGAGCATTAAGTGGAATACTTCACTTGATCCAAAACCCTAGCTTCACTCCGAAGAGAATTCTTGACTTGGAGGAACCCTAGCGAGCTTCTTGCACTTGATTCACTTGAATTCTTGACATTGATATTTGCTTTCCTTTGTATTCTTGTATATGAAGTATGTGTGGAACCCTCTAGAAGCTTGGAGAGAAGTGGGGAAGTGGAAAGAATGACAAAATAAAGTGGGAACATGTATTTATAGTTGCAACTTAATCAGTCCATCGGGACTTATATGGACCACTTATACGGTCCGTATAAGTGTCTGTGGTTCACCACCATGTAAAACATTGTTGCTGTTGGGTTATACGGAATCTTATACGGTCCGTATAAAATTCCACGATTCGTATAAGTTATCATGGTTCACCATCAAGCAAAATACCACTTCTGTTGGGTGTTATACGGACCCTTATACGGTCCGTATAAAGTTCCACGGTCCGTATAAGGTGGTCGTGTAACTCACAGATTTTCCGAAGTTGTCCTCGTCATTTTGTTTGATCATCAATCCTTATGAAACCTTCTTAACACTTGTTTAGTACTTCATCAATGATCTAAACAACCCTATAATTTTCTTTCAAGGCCTTACCAAACAATTCTTAACGCAGTAATATACGAAACCTTTCCTAAACCCCACTTGTTCTATCATTCCTTATTTCATCAATTCATATGGCTTCAAAATCTTAGCGTATGCATTCTAAGACCACTAAATATCTGTCTTATAGTCTTAAGAACTTCCTGTTACCCTTAAGCTCACATTGGTTTATTCACTACATGACGACATGAAATTTCCAAGGTGTAACACTCTTCCCCCCTTTTGGAACATTCGTCCTCGAATGTTAAATACTCGGGAATTCTCCGAAAATTTCGCTAGAGTTTCCCCTGTAATATGGCACTACCATCCTGTCACAACAACCCATGATAACATTTCCTCACAGGGCCACAACACGATAACAATATAAGTTTGGCCACACACGACCCATATACATAAAAGAAAGTATACATACCTTATACTCTTGGTGCTTCATCGTGGATCCCTTCTGGGGGTTGAAACAAATGCGGGTATGTGGATTTCATTTTCTCTTCCGCCTCCCAATTCATTTCTTCTCGGTTGTTATTTCTCCACAAGACTTTAACTGAAGCTACTTCCTTATTTCGAAGTCTCCGTACTTGCTGTCTAATATGGCAATAGCACTTCTTCATATACTAGCTTTTCTGTCACTTGAACATCATCTACTAGAACAATCCTCATAGGATCTCTAATACACTTGCAGAGTATTGATACATGGAAAACTGGATGGACCGATTCAAGTTCTGAAGGCAAGTCCAATTCGTAAGCTACATGACCCACCTTGCGGATAATTTTATAAGGTCCAATGTATCGAGGACTTAATTTCCCTTTCTTGCCAAATCTCATCACCCCTTTCATTGAGGACACCTTCAAAAATACCCGGTCATCAACCTGAAATTCCAAGTCTTGCCGGCGGTTGTCCGGATAAGATTTTTGGCAACTTTGGGCTGTCAACAATCGATCTCGGATCACCTTGACTTTTTCTACCGCTTGCTCAATCAATTCAAGGCCTATTAGCTATACTTCTCCTATTTCAAACCATCCAATTGGGGATCTACACTTCCTCCTATATAAAGTTTCATACGGAGCCATTTAGATACTAGAATGGTAGCTATTATTGTATGCAACCTCGATTAGAGGTAACTAATCATCCCAACTACCACCGAAATCTAGAACACATGCTCTTAGTATATCCTCCAAGGTCTAGATAGTACGTTCGGCTTGTCCATCGGTCTGAGGATGAAATGTCGTGCTAAGCTTCACTTGGGTACCTAGACCTTCTTGGAAGGATTTCCAGAACTTGGCTGTAAATTGCATCCCTCTATCTGTGATAATGGATATTGGAATACAGTCACACAATTTCTTTGAGTTATAACCTCGCATAATCTTCTGCTGAGTACGTGGTTTTGACTTGAAGAAAATGAGCTGCTTTCGTGAGTCTGTCCACAATCACCTATATAGAATCATACTTGCCTCGAGAACGAGGTAACCCCATGCTAAAATCCATGTTGATCACTTCCCACTTCCAAGTAGGTGTTTCCGTTGCTTGCAATAATCCTCCTGGCTTTTGATGTTCGATTTTTACTTGCTGGCAATTTGGACATTGAGCTACAAATTCTGCTATGTCTCTTTTCATGCCATCCCACCAATATATCAACTTAAGATCATGATACATCTTCGTTGCACCTGGCTGAATAGAATACCGAGAATAATGAGTTTCTTCTAGAATTCGACGGCGCAATTCTACAACATTCGGAACACATAGCCTGTCTCAGTATCTAAGAATTCCATCCATAGAAGGTTCAAAGGGAGACTCCTATTTTTCATGAAATGTGTCTCCGTAATGGCATAATTGAGGGTTTTCATACTGATGCTCTTTCACTTCCATATTCAGGGACGAAACTGCAGGATCATTAATACCAATTCCTGCGCTACCTGAATCAATTAAACGTACTCCAAGATTAGCAAATTGGTGGAGCTCATTAATTAATTCTTTCTTTTCCGGAGGAACTTCACATAGGCTACCCATTGATCGGCGGCTAAGTGCCTCAGCTACTACATTTTCCTTTCCGAGGTGGTATAAAATAGTCACATCATAATCTTTCAATAATTCTAACCACCGCCTCTGCCGCAGATTCAACTCCTTCTGTTTGAAAATGTACTGAAGACTCATGTGATCTGTATAGATGTCGACATGCACGCCATATAAGTAATGTCTCCACATTTTTAATGCATGAACAACTGCAGCCAATTCAAGATCATGGGTTGGGTAGTTCTTTTCATGTTTCCGCAGCTGTCTCGAAGTATAAGCAATGACTTTACTGTGTTGCATTAACACACATCCTAACACAACACCGAAAGCATCACAATATACAACATAGCCATCTAGCCCTTTTGGGAGCGTTAAGACTGGGGATGAGGTTAATCTGTCCTTCAACTCTTGGAAACTGCGTTTGCAAGCATCATTCCATTGAAATTTAACTGACTTTTGAGTTAGTTTCATCAATGGGACTGAAATAGAGGAAAATCCCTCTACGAACCTTCTATAGTACCCTGCCAATCCCAAGAAACTACGGACTTCTGTAGGCGTCATAGGCCTTGGCCAAGTCTTCACAGCTTCAATTTTCTGAGTATCAACTGGAATGCCGTCATCTGAAATAACATGACCTAAGAATGTCACGGAATTCAGCCAAAACTCGCACTTTGAAAATTTTGCATACAATTCTTGGGTTCGAAGAATTCCAAGAACAATACGTAAATGGTCTGCATGTTCTGATTCTGTGCAAGAGTATACCAGAATATCGTCAATGAACACTATTACGAATAAATCCAAGAGAGGCCTGAATACGTTATTCATCAAATTCATGAACACTGCCGGAGCATTAGTCAACCCAAACGACATCACTCGGAACTCATAGTGGAAATATCTCGTTCTGAAAGCTGTTTTGGGAATATCTTCTTTTCTAACTCTCACTTGGTGATAACCTGACCTCATGTCTATTTTGGAAAACCACTTGGCACCCTGTAGTTGATCAAACAAATCATCAATCCTTGGGAGCGGATATTTGTTCTTTATTGTCACCTTATTCAACTGCCTATAATTGATACACATTTGTAGGGAACCATCTTTCTTTATCACGAACAAGACTGGTGCTCCCCACGGTGATGAACTGGGTGTAATAAACCCCTTCTCAAGCAAATCTTTCAATTGTGCCTTTAGCTCTTTCAATTCTGCCGGATCCATTCGGTAAGGAGGAATGGAAATAGGCTTGGTGTCCGGCAACACATCAATAGCAAAGTCAATATCTCTTTCTGGAGGAAGGCCTGGAAGTTCATCTGGAAATACATTCGGAAATTCACTCACTACCGGAACGGATTGGAAAGTTGGCGACTCTGCTTTGGTATCATGAACTCGGACTAGCTGATAAATATAGCCTTTAGCTATCATCTTTCTTGCTTTAAGGTAGGAAATAAACATACCTCTTGGAGATGCTGTATTACCCTTCCATTCAAGCATGGGCTCTCCCAGAAATTGGAATCAAACCATTTTCATCCGACAATCAACATTAGCATAACATGCGGACAACCAATCCATACCCATAATCACATCAAAATCTAACATTTTCAGCTCAATTAAATCAACCTTGGTCTGGCGATTGCATATCACAAGTACACATTTTTTATACACCTGTCTAGCTATCACGGGATCACCAACCGGAGTAGATACCTCAAAAGGTTTAATTGGCTCAGGTTTCACCCCAATACAACCAGAAACATACGGAGTAATATAAGACAATGTAGAACTCGGATCTATCAATGCATACACATCATGGGAAAATACAGATAATGTACCTGTAACCACATCTGGGGAGGACTCAAGATGCTGTCGTCCGATGAAAGCATACACATGGGGCTGAGTGGCACCTGAAGTAGATGCTCCCCTCTACCTCTACCTCGACCTGCTGAAATCTGGGGAGTCTGCCCTACCGGGCACACTGAAGAAGAACCAGCCGCTGATCCTGTGGGCTGAACCCCAACTCTACCACTCATCGACGGGCAATCTCGCATCATGTGACCGACCTGGCCACAGGCATAGCAAGCATCCGCACCTTGGCGACACTGTCCGCAATGCAATCTACCGCACGGGCTGCATCGCGGTACTGGGGGTCTCCTCTGGCTATAATCTCCCCCAAACTGAGAATCTAAGGCCCTCGAACTCTGACCCTGTCCTGGAAGAAAGGAGCGATCAAATATCCTACCCGTAAATCGTAGAGGTGCACTAGTCACCGATTGGCCTGACTTTTTCAAACCGCTTGCTCAATCAATTCAAGGCCTATTAGCTATACTTCTCCTATTTCAAACCATCCAATTGGGGATCTACACTTCCTCCTATATAAAGCTTCATACGGAGCTATTTAGATACTATAATGGTAGCTATTATTGTATGCAAACTCGATTAGAGGTAACTGATCATCCCAACTACCACCGAAATCTAGAACACATGCTCTTAGTATATCCTCTAAGGTCTAGATAGTACGTTCGGCTTGTCCATCGGTCTGAGGATGAAATGTCGTGCTAAGCTTCACTTGGGTACCTAGACCTTCTTGGAAGGATTTCCAGAACTTGGCTGTAAATTGCATCCCTCTATCTGTGATAATGGATATTGGAATACAGTCACACAATTTCTTTGAGATATAACCTCGCATAATCTTCTGCCGAGTACGTGGTTTTGACTTGAAGAAAATGAGCTGCTTTCGTGAGTCTGTCCACAATCACCCATATGTAATCATACTTGCCTCGAGAACGAGGTAACCCCATGCTAAAATCCATGTTGATCACTTCCCACTTCCAAGTAGGTGTTTCCGTTGCTTGCAATAATCCTCCTGGCTTTTGATGTTCGATTTTTACTTGCTGGCAATTTGGACATTGAGCTACAAATTCTGCTATGTCTCTTTTCATGCCATCCCACCAATATATCAACTTAAGATCATGATACATCTTCGTTGCACCTGGCTGAATAGAATACCGAGAATAATGAGTTTCTTCTAGAATTCGACGGCGCAATTCTGCAACATTCGGAACACATAGCCTGTCTCAGTATCTAAGAATTCCATCCATAGAAGGTTCAAAGGGAGACTCCTATTTTTCATGAAATGTGTCTCCGTAATGGCATAATTGAGGGTTTTCATACTGATGCTCTTTCACTTCCATATTCAGGGACGAAACTGCAGGATCATTAATACCAATTCCTGCGCTACCTGAATCAATTAAACGTACTCCAAGATTAGCAAATTGGTGGAGCTCATTAATTAATTCTTTCTTTTCCGGAGGAACTTCACATAGGCTACCCATTGATCGGCGGCGAAGTGCATCAGCTACTACATTTGCCTTTCTGAGGTGGTATAAAATAGTCACATCATAATCTTTCAATAATTCTAACCACCGCCTCTGCCGCAGATTCAACTCCTTCTGTTTGAAAATGTACTGAAGACTCATGTGATCTGTATAGATGTCGACATGCACGCCATATAAGTAATGTCTCCACATTTTTAATGCATGAACAACTGCAGCCAATTCAAGATCATGGGTTGGGTAGTTCTTTTCATGTTTCCGCAGCTGTCTCGAAATATAAGCAATGACTTTACTGTGTTGCATTAACACACATCCTAACACAACACCGAAAGCATCACAATATACAACATAGCCATCTAGCCCTTTTGGGAGCGTTAAGACTGGGGATGAGGTTAATCTGTCCTTCAAATCTTGGAAACTGCGTTTGCAAGCATCATTCCATTGAAATTTAACTGACTTTTGGGTTAGTTTCATCAATGGGACTGAAATAGAGGAAAATCCCTCTACGAACCTTCTATAGTACCCTGCCAATCCCAAGAAACTACGGACTTCTGTAGGCGTCATAGGCCTTGGCTAAGTTTTCACAGCTTCAATTTTCTGAGTATCAACTGGAATGCCGTCATCTGAAATAACATGACCTAAGAATGTCACGGAATTCAGCCAAAACTCGCACTTTGAAAATTTTGCATACAATTCTTGGGTTCGAAGAATTCCAAGAACAATACGTAAATGGTCTGCATGTTCTGATTCTGTGCAAGAGTATACCAGAATATCGTCAATGAACACTATTACGAATAAATCCAAGAGAGGCCTGAATACGTTATTCATCAAATTCATGAACACTGCCGGAGCATTAGTCAACCCAAACGACATCACTCGGAACTCATAGTGGAAATATCTCGTTCTGAAAGCTGTTTTGGGAATATCTTCTTTTCTAACTCTTACTTGGTGATAACCTGACCTCATGTCTATTTTGGAAAACCACTTGGCACCCTGTAGTTGATCAAACAAATCATCAATCCTTGGGAGAGGATATTTGTTCTTTATTGTCACCTTATTCAACTGCCTATAATTGATACACATTTGTAGGGAACCATCTTTCTTTATCACGAACAAGACTGGTGCTCCCCACGGTGATGAACTGGGTGTAATAAACCCCTTCTCAAGCAAATCTTTCAACTGTGCCTTTAGCTCTTTCAATTCTGCCGGAGCCATTCGGTAAGGAGGAATGGAAATAGGCTTGGTGTCCGGCAACACATCAATAGCAAAGTCAATATCTCTTTCTGGAGGAAGGCCTGGAAGTTCATCTGGAAATACATTCGGAAATTCACTCACTACCGGAACGGATTGGAAAGTTGGCGACTCTGCTTTGGTATCATGAACTCGGACTAGCTGATAAATATAGCCTTTAGCTATCATCTTTCTTGCTTTAAGGTAGGAAATAAACATACCTCTTGGAGATGCTGTATTACCCTTCCATTCAAGCATGGGCTCTCCCGGAAATTGGAATCAAACCATTTTCATCCGACAATCAACATTAGCATAACATGCGGACAACCAATCCATACCCATAATCACATCAAAATCTAACATTTTCAGCTCAATTAAATCAACCTTGGTCTGGCGATTGCATATCACAAGTACACATTTTTTATACACCTGTCTAGCTATCACGGGATCACCAACCGGAGTAGATACCTCAAAAGGTTTAATTGGCTCAGGTTTCACCCCAATACAACCAGAAACATACGGAGTAATATAAGACAATGTAGAACTCGGATCTATCAATGCATACACATCATGGGAAAATACAGATAATGTACCTGTAACCACATCTGGGGAGGACTCAAGATCCTGTCGTCCGATGAAAGCATACACATGGGGCTGAGTGGCACCTGAAGTAGATGCTCCCCTCTACCTCTACCTCGACCTGCTGAAATCTGGGGAGTCTGCCCTACCGGGCACACTGAAGAAGAACCAGCCGCTGATCCTGTGGGCTGAACCCCAACTCTACCACTCATCGACGGGCAATCTCGCATCATGTGACCGACCTGGCCACAGGCATAGCAAGCATCCGCACCTTGGCGACACTGTCCGCAATGCAATCTACCGCACGGGCTGCATCGCGGTACTGGGGGTCTCCTCTGGCTATAATCTCCCCCAAACTGAGAATCTAAGGCCCTCGAACTCTGACCCTGTCCTGGAAGAAAGGAGCGATCAAATATCCTACCCGTAAATCGTAGAGGTGCACTAGTCACCGATTGGCCTGACTTTTTCAAACCGCTTGCTCAATCAATTCAAGGCCTATTAGTTATACTTCTCCTATTTCAAACCATCCAATTGGGGATCTACACTTCCTCCTATATAAAGCTTCATACGGAGCCATTTAGATACTATAATGGTAGCTATTATTGTATGCAAACTCGATTAGAGGTAACTGATCATCCCAACTACCACCGAAATCTAGAACACATGCTCTTAGTATATCCTCTAAGGTCTAGATAGTACGTTCGGCTTGTCCATCGGTCTGAGGATGAAATGTCGTGCTAAGCTTCACTTGGGTACCTAGACCTTCTTGGAAGGATTTCCAGAACTTGGCTGTAAATTGCATCCCTCTATCTGTGATAATGGATATTGGAATACAGTCACACAATTTCTTTGAGATATAACCTCGCATAATCTTCTGCCGAGTACGTGGTTTTGACTTGAAGAAAATGAGCTGCTTTCGTGAGTCTGTCCACAATCACCCATATGTAATCATACTTGCCTCGAGAACGAGGTAACCCCATGCTAAAATCCATGTTGATCACTTCCCACTTCCAAGTAGGTGTTTCCGTTGCTTGCAATAATCCTCCTGGCTTTTGATGTTCGATTTTTACTTGCTGGCAATTTGGACATTGAGCTACAAATTCTGCTATGTCTCTTTTCATGCCATCCCACCAATATATCAACTTAAGATCATGATACATCTTCGTTGCACCTGGCTGAATAGAATACCGAGAATAATGAGTTTCTTCTAGAATTCGACGGCGCAATTCTGCAACATTCGGAACACATAGCCTGTCTCAGTATCTAAGAATTCCATCCATAGAAGGTTCAAAGGGAGACTCCTATTTTTCATGAAATGTGTCTCCGTAATGGCATAATTGAGGGTTTTCATACTGATGCTCTTTCACTTCCATATTCAGGGACGAAACTGCAGGATCATTAATACCAATTCCTGCGCTACCTGAATCAATTAAACGTACTCCAAGATTAGCAAATTGGTGGAGCTCATTAATTAATTCTTTCTTTTCCGGAGGAACTTCACATAGGCTACCCATTGATCGGCGGCGAAGTGCATCAGCTACTACATTTGCCTTTCTGAGGTGGTATAAAATAGTCACATCATAATCTTTCAATAATTCTAACCACCGCCTCTGCCGTAGATTCAACTCCTTCTGTTTGAAAATGTACTGAAGACTCATGTGATCTGTATAGATGTCGACATGCACGCCATATAAGTAATGTCTCCACATTTTTAATGCATGAACAACTGCAGCCAATTCAAGATCATGGGTTGGGTAGTTCTTTTCATGTTTCCGCAGCTGTCTCGAAGTATAAGCAATGACTTTACTGTGTTGCATTAACACACATCCTAACACAACACCGAAAGCATCACAATATACAACATAGCCATCTAGCCCTTTTGGGAGCGTTAAGACTGGGGATGAGGTTAATCTGTCCTTCAACTCTTGGAAACTGCGTTTGCAAGCATCATTCCATTGAAATTTAACTGACTTTTGGGTTAGTTTCATCAATGGGACTGAAATAGAGGAAAATCCCTCTACGAACCTTCTATAGTACCCTGCCAATCCCAAGAAACTACGGACTTCTGTAGGCGTCATAGGCCTTGGCCAAGTCTTCACAGCTTCAATTTTCTGAGTATCAACTGGAATGCCGTCATCTGAAATAACATGACCTAAGAATGTCACGGAATTCAGCCAAAACTCGCACTTTGAAAATTTTGCATACAATTCTTGGGTTCGAAGAATTCCAAGAACAATACGTAAATGGTCTGCATGTTCTGATTCTGTGCAAGAGTATACCAGAATATCGTCAATGAACACTATTACGAATAAATCCAAGAGAGGCCTGAATACGTTATTCATCAAATTCATGAACACTGCCGGAGCATTAGTCAACCCAAACGACATCACTCGGAACTCAAAGTGGAAATATCTCGTTCTGAAAGCTGTTTTGGGAATATCTTCTTTTCTAACTCTTACTTGGTGATAACCTGACCTCATGTCTATTTTGGAAAACCACTTGGCACCCTGTAGTTGATCAAACAAATCATCAATCCTTGGGAGAGGATATTTGTTCTTTATTGTCACCTTATTCAACTGCCTATAATTGATACACATTTGTAGGGAACCATCTTTCTTTATCACGAACAAGACTGGTGCTCCCCACGGTGATGAACTGGGTGTAATAAACCCCTTCTCAAGCAAATCTTTCAACTGTGCCTTTAGCTCTTTCAATTCTGCCGGAGCCATTCGGTAAGGAGGAATGGAAATAGGCTTGGTGTCCGGCAACACATCAATAGCAAAGTCAATATCTCTTTCTGGAGGAAGGCCTGGAAGTTCATCTGGAAATACATTCGGAAATTCACTTACTACCGGAACGGATTGGAAAGTTGGCGACTCTGCTTTGGTATCATGAACTCGGACTAGCTGATAAATATAGCCTTTAGCTATCATCTTTCTTGCTTTAAGGTAGGAAATAAAAATACCTCTTGGAGATGCTGTATTACCCTTCCATTCAAGCACGGGCTCTCCCGAAAATTGGAATCAAACCATTTTCATCCGACAATCAACATTAGCATAACATGCGGCCAACCAATCCATACCCACAATCACATCAAAATCTAACATTTTCAGCTCAATTAAATCAACCTTGGTCTGGCGATTGCATATCACAAGTACACAATTTTTATACACCTGTCTAGCTATCACGGGATCACCGACTGGAGCAGATACCTCAAAAGGTTTAATTGGCTTAGGTTTCACCCCAATACAACCAACAACATACGGAGTAATATAAGACAAGGTAGAACTCGGATCTATCAATGCATACACATCATGGGAAAATACAGATAATGTACCTGTAACCACATCTGGGGAGGACTCAAGATCCTGTCGTCCGATGAAAGCATACACATGGGGCTGAGTGGCACCTGAAGTAGATGCTCCCCTCTACCTCTACCTCGACCTGCTGAAATCTGGGGAGTCTGCCCTACCGGGCACACTGAAGAAGAACCAGCCGCTGATCCTGTGGGCTAAACCCCAACTCTACCACTCATCGACGGGCAATCTCGCATCATGTGACCGAACTGGCCACAGGCATAGCAAGCATCCGCACCTTGGCGACACTGTCCGCAATGCAATCTACCGCACGGGCTGCATCGCGGTACTGGGGGTCTCCTCTGGCTATAATCTCCCCCAAACTGAGAATCTAAGGCCCTCGAACTCTGACCCTGTCCTGGAAGAAAGGAGCGATCAAATATCCTACCCGTAAATCGTAGAGGTGCACTAGTCACAGATTGGCCTGAGTGTCTAGAATGTGTCTGCCTTGATTCCCCTCTATAATCGCTTCCTGCCCCCATAGATCTGGCCTTCTTGCTTTGCCTTCTATCGATATCACGATCACCCCTTTGCGGAGGTTGTTTTCCTTCTAAATTCTAGGCATGGGCTTGTATTCGGGAAATATCCATCCCATCTTTCAACAAAGCCGTCAAACAATCCTTAAATAAATGTGGCCCTAAGCCACTCACAAACCTGTGTACTCTATCTCCCATATCGGCCACCATAGTCGGGGCATATCTAGCCAATGAATTAAACTTAAGGATATATTCCCGGGCACTCATATTTCCTTGCTTTAGATTTAAGAACCTATCCGCTCTAGCTCAGCGGACCTCGGGTGGCAAATAGTTCCGGATGAAAGCGTCTACAAATTCTTGCCACACGGGAGGAGGCACATTTTATTTTCTTGATGCTAGCAAATTATTGTGCCACAATACCGCCACATCTCGGAGTCTATAAGATGCCAACTCCACAGATTCAGTTTCGGAGGCATGAATAATCCTCAATGTTCTCAGCATCTCATCAATAAAACCTTGCGGGTCTTCATCCGGCTTTGACCTGAAAAATTCCAGAGGATTCAAACTCATGAAGTCACGGGCTCTAGTACTAGCTTCCCTATCACTCGGACCCGCATTCTGCCGCTGTGCCTCGGGGGAAACTAACTGTGTCAATAGATTGATGGCCTCGGTCACTGGTTGACCCGAAGCAACCAGTGGAGGAACTGGAGCTGAAGCTCCTCCTTGTTCTTCTACATTGGGCGGGGTGGAGGAAGTATTAGATGGGGTCTCATTATGTGATTCGCCCTCTTCTACATTCATTGGCGACTCTCTTTCCACCCGCCTTTTCATCGTAGTCTTGCCCTTCTGGGCAGCTGTAGCTTTTCCCTTAGGCTGCATTTCTGAAATCATAGCACACTATTAGGGAGGATAAAATCTTATAATACAGCTCTATCGCACGATCTCTTAAGATGAAAGATGGTCATTTTTCCTAAATGCAACGTAGCCGCCTGTTTATTAGTGTGGCGCGCAACACACCATAAACAAGACTCTACTAGACACGGCTCGTAGACACTTCCTAGGACTGAACTGCTCTAATACAACTTTTTCCACGACCCGACTAGGGGCCGTGACGGGTACACGGGGCTAACCACCGAGCACCACTCATTACCTTACTTATCATACTCATTAAGCGTTTCTTTCATCAAATTCATACTCAAATCACAGAAAATCATTTCTCGTTTGGAAACATAATTACTTTTATATACATAAGCCCTTCGGCTATCAAAATAATAATATATATACACAATAGTAGCATCGTGAGACCATACTACCCACACATGCCTATCTACGACCCTCTATTAGAGTACTAAATATAGGGATGGGACAAGACCCCGTCGTGCCCAAATTACATACATCTATATATATATACACAAAAGAATCAACCAAATAGCACCTTCCGAATAACGGAGTGCTCCTGTAGATCTTTTGATGACTTCTACGAGTCTGGATCACCTCCCTGTCTACCTGTGGGCATGAACACATCGTCCAAAGATAACGGACATCAGTACGAACATTGTATTGAGTATGAGAGGCACAAGTAATAACAATACGTCAATGAGATAAAGGAAGCATCAAATAAGGAGCAATCTGTAACTGACTGTCAACTATAAAAGAAATAATGCATGCTGCTTACTTCATAATCATCATCATATCATGTATGCATTTATGTATGAGCTGCCCAACCATATAGGTGCGGTGTGATAATCATTAGCCTGCGTCCAAACCTCCTGCGTCTGGGGTACCATCTCATGCCGCCCACTAGTGGTGTCTGCCCGTGCCATCTAGACATGGTGTATGCGCTGCCCACATTAGTGGTGTCTTCCCGGCCATATAGGCGCGGTGTGACATCATCAACAAGTACTCATCATAATTCATACATCGAAACTCAAAGACAGCTATACTTTATCGAGGTGACATAAGGTCGTGAACCCTCGATTCCAATATGGAGCATTTATAAGCATTCTGCGTCACCTTGAAGGAAATACCAAATAAGGTGAGTGTATACAATAAATAACATCATTAACTTTGTAAGAATATCATATCATGAACTCTAGAATCTTTAGACTTGAGCTCATCATCATCATTATTGGGCTCATAATGTATCTCTTATCTCATATGGCTATTCTTGAACATAGACTCTTAGTTTTCCGGAATGTGGGAAATTCACGGAGCAGAAGGAAAAAAATCATGCCTTAGAAAGAAAGGACTAGCCTCACATACATCTTTCATGTGGCTATTCTATCATTTGATCGTTCTTCTTCGTTTCTCACGTCTTTACCTTCAAAGGAGTTCATACTCATATTAGATAATTGATAACATAAGCGTGTTTGAACTAAGCTAGAAAAATTTGGGCAGCGTCTCCTTTATTTATACTACTTCCTCCATATCATACATCAACTCCCAAACGTAAATAACAACATTCATGATATTATCATCATTAACTTTTATCAAATTCCTCATTATCCAATCCCCCCAATTTCCTCTTAAAGTCATCCATAATCATGATCATAGCACAACACTACATTCATTCTCATCTATCATTTATCTCATGCTCTCAACATCATTCATAACATTTTTATAAGCTCAACATATCAAAGATCATGACTCATCTCAAGCTACTACTCAAAATCTGATTATTTTTATCTTTGTAACCCATTTTCTATTTCCTTTTATAATCTAAGTCTTCCAACCTCTCAATACCTTAACCAACATGGAATGATCATGAAACTTAACTTAGACAGTGTGGGAATGAGCCTTGAGTGTAAATACTTCACTTGATCCAAAACCCTAGCTTCACTCCTAAGAGAATTCTTGACTTGGAGTAACCCTAGTGAGCTTCTTGCGCTTGATTCACTTGAATTCTTGACATTGATCTATGCTTTCCTTTGTATTCTTGTATATGAAGTGTGTGTGGAACCCTCTAGAAGCTTGGGGAGAAGTGGAGATGTGGAAAGAATGAGAAAATAAAGTGGGAACATTTATTCATAGTTGCAACTTAATCAGTCCGTCGGGACTTATACGGACCACTTATATGGTCCGTATAACATTATACGGTCCGTATAAGTGTCTGTGGTTCACCACTATGGAAAACATTGTTGCTGTTGGGTTATAGGGACCCTTATACGGTCCGTATAAAATTCCACGGTCCGTATAAGTAATCGTGGTTCACCATCGGGCAAAATACCACTTCTGCTGGGTATTATATGGACCCTTATATGGTCCGTATAAAGTTCCACGGTCCATATAAGGTGGTCGTGTAACTCATAGTTTTTCAGAAGTTGTCCTTGTCGTTTCGTTTGATCTCCAATCCTTACGCAACCTTCTTAACACTTGTTTAGTACTTCATCAATGATCTAAACATTCCTATAATTCGCTTTGAAGGCCTTACCAAACAATTCATAACGCAGTAATTTACGAAACCTTTCCTAAACCCCACTTGTACTCCACTTGTCCTATCATTCCTTATTTCATCAATTCATATGGCTTCAAAATCATAGCGTATGCATTCTAAGACCACTAAATATCCGTCTTATAGTCTTAAGAACTTCTTGTTAACCTTAAGCTCGCATTGGTTCATTCACTACATAACGACATGAAATTTCCAAGGTGTAACACTATGTATATATGCATGTTCTCAGGAGAAGTTTGGTGATCATTTCATAGTAAGTATGTCTTTGAGAAGCTATATCGGTTCAGGATGGGTGTGATAGTAAGCAAGATAAGTGGTGCTCGGTAGCCAGCTCATGGTACCCGTCATAGCCCTCTAGTTGGGTCATGACAGAAGATTCTATTGTGGTTGATCGAGTCTATCGGTCATGCTTGGTTACTTTTATGGGTTATGAAATGTGGGTAGTCTTGATGATCTTGATATGGTGGATTTTGATATTATTTAGGGTATGACCTGGCTTTCTCCTTATCATGCGATCTTGGACTATCATGCTAAGATAGTCACTTTAGCCATGCCGGGCATTCCTAGACTTCAGTGGAGGGGTACTCCTCTCTCCGAAGAAGATTATTTCCTTTCTTCAGCAAAAGAAATTGGTCAACAATGGGTGTTTAGCTTATCTGGCTCATGTGTGTGACACTACTGTTGCATCCACCCCTTGAGTCCATTCTCATTGTGAGCGAGTTTGCGGAGGTATTCCCGTCCGATTTGCCGGGTATGCCACCCGATCGCGATATTGACTTGGATCCGGGCACTCACCCTATTTTAATTTTACCATATCGGATGAAACCGTCCGAGTTGAGAGAACTTAAGGAGCAGTTGCAGGAGTTATTGAGCAAGAGGTTCATTAGATCGAGTGTCTCCCCTTGGGGTGCTCCTGTGTTGTTCGTGAAGAAGAAAGATGGATCTATGAGGATGTGCATCGATTATCGCCAGCGGAACAAGGTTACTATTCATAACAAGTGTCCTATGCCTCGTATTAATGCTTTATTTGACCAGCTTCAGGGTACTTCAATGTTCTCGAATATTGACTTGTGTTTAGGCTACCATCAGCTGAAGATCAGGGCCGAGGATATTCTGAAGATAACTTTTTGGATGAGATATGGGCATTGTGAGTTTTGGGTAATGTCATTTGGCTTGCCAATACCCCGGTTACATTCATGATTTTGACGAATGGAATCTTTAGGCCATTCCTTGACTATTTTGTGATTGTGGTTATTGATGATATCTTGGTGTATTCTAAGATTAGAGAGGCGCATGATAGCCATCTTCCCACTATGCTTGGGTTGTTGAAGCAGAATAGTTTGTTTGCTAAGTTTTCGAAGTTCATGTTTTGGTTGGAGTGTGTGGTGTTCTTGGGCCACGTTGTTTCTAAGGATAAAATCATAGTTGATCCTCAGAAGATTGAGATTGTGAGGGATTGGGTGCGGCCCACTACTGTGATCGAGATTCGTAGTTTCGTGGGTTTGGCCAATTACTACCTCCAATTTGTGAAGGGTTTCACTGCTATTGCTTCGTCATTGACAAGGTTGAGTCAGAAGAACATTCCCTTCCAGTGGTCTGATGATTGTGAGGAGAGCTTTCAAAAGCTCAAGACCTTTTTGACTTCAGCCCCGATTCTAGCATTACTCGTGGAGGGTAAGGATTTTTCAGTTTGTTGTGATGCATCCTGTGTGGGTTTGGGTGCTGTTTTGATGCAGGAAGGTAGTGTCATAGCCTATGCTTCCCGTCAGTTGAAGATCCATTAGAGGAATTACCCTACCCATTATTTAGAGCTGGTAGTTGTGGTCTTCGCTTTGAAGATCTAGAGGCATTACTTGTATGACATCCATTGTTAGGTTTTCATCGAATACCATAGCCTTCAACACATGTTTACCTAGAGAGATCTTAATTCTAGGAAGCGCCGATGGATAAACCTCTTGAAGGACTATGACATCTCTATTTTTTATCATCTAGGGAAAGCCAATGTTGTTGCTGATGCCTTGATTTACAAGGCTATGAGTATGGGGAGTTTAGCCTGTTTGCTTGTTTCCGAACGTCCGTTGACCATGAAGGTTCAGACTCTTGTCGAAAGTTTCTTTCGTTTTGATATTTCAGCTCCAGGCAGAGTTTTAGCTTGTGTGGAGGCGAGATCGTCCTTGTTAGATCAGATTAGGACTCATCAGTTTAAGGATGCTCAGTTGAGCAAGATTCGAGATAGGGTTCTGAGAGGTGACGCCAAGGAGGCCATGATTGATTCTGAGGGTACTTTAAGGATCAAGGGGCGCGTGTGCGTTCCTCGTGTTGGTGACTTGATTTATTTGATTTTGACATCGGCCCATAGCTCTCAATATTCCATTATCCGGGGGTGACTAAGAGGTATCGTGATTTGAGGTAACATTACTAGTGGCGCCACATGAAGAAGGATATAGCTGATTTTGTGGCTAAGTGTTGTAATTGTCAGCAAGTTAAGTATGAGCACCAGCGACCCGATAGCACACTTCATAGGATGCCCATTCCCAAGTGGAAGTGGGAGAAGATTGCCATGGGTTTTGTGGTGGGTCTTCCGAAGACCCTGGGTAAGTTGGTTTGATTTGGGTGACAGTTGATCGGTAGACTAAGTCCGCTCATTTCATTCTAGTTCAGGTTTAGTATACCACGGAGACGTTAGCCAAGTTGTACATTCGTGACATTATAAGATTGCATGGGCTTCCAATTTCTTTCATATTTGATCGGGGCACTATCTTCACTTCCGATTTCTAGAGAGCTTTTCGTGATGAGTTGGATACCCGAGTGAAACTTGGTACAACCTTTAACCCTCAAATTGCCGGGCAGTCCGAGCAGATCATTCAGGTGCTCGAGGATATGTTGACGGCTTGCGTTATAGACTTTGGTGCTCATTGGGATCAGCACTTGCCATTGGCTGAGTATGCGTATAACAACAATTATCACTCGAGTATCGACATGGCGCCTTTTGAGGCTTTGTATCTTAGGAGATGTAGATCTCCAGTTGGTTGGTTTGATGTATTTGAGGTTCGACCTTGGGGTACGAATCTATTGAGAGACTCTCTTGGGAAGGTGAGGGTGATTCAGGCCAAGCTTTTGGCAATTCAGAGTCGACAGAAGATGTATGGGGACCGGAAGGTTCGAGATTTAGAGTTCGCTGTTAGTGATCAGGTTCTGCTGAAGATTTCACCCATGAAGGGTGTTATGCGATATAGGAAGAGAGACAAGTTGAATCTGAGGTATATTGGGCCATTTGAGATCCTTCATCGTGTGGGCGATGTTGCTTATGAGTTGGCGTTGCCACTAGGCTTGGCAGGCGTTCATCCAGTTTTTCATATGTCTATACTGAAGAAGTATCATGCCGATGGTACTTATATTCTTCGTTGGGACTCGGTGTTGCTTGATGAGAATCTGACTTACGAGGAGGGGCCTATTGCGATTTAGGATAGGCAGGTTCGAAATTTGAGGTCTAAGGAGGTAGCTTCTGTGAAGGTGCAATGGAAGCATCGTCCTATGGAGGAAGTTACTTGGAATACTGTGTCCGACATACGGAGCCGATATCCTCAGTTATTTGCCGACTCAGGTACTTTTCTGTTCTTTTTCCTTCATCGCTCGAGGACGAGAGATGGTTTAATTAGTATCTGATGTAATGACCCATTTGGTTGTTATTGCTTTTTGGTGCCTTTGACCCTTTCGCAAGCTTTATTAATTCACATTTGACCCAAGGAGACCGTTGACATGCTTTCTGAGGTCTTTGGTTATGATTTCGGTGACTTTATGGGAAATTTGGGTGTAATGCGAAAAAACGTTGACTCAAAGTCAACGTTTTGGTAAACGGACGTGTTTCGGGAATCCGTCAATTTCGAGAGGTCCAAATGATCTTTTAGAACTCATGTGTATATTCAATTCAATTCCCAATGCACTCGGTGTATTTTGGAACTTGGGTTGGGAAGTTAGTTTTGAGGTATCGGGAGTTGATTCGGTCAGCCAGACCTCCGTTGGGAATTCCAAGACCATGAGTACGTTCGTAGCGAGTTTTGATGTATGTTTGCATATATGGTTTGTGAGCAGATGGCCTTGGGTGATAGTCGGATTCTAGGTTAAAGTTAGACAAAAACTAGAAAATCTGGTTCTGCTGTATCTAGTGTCCTTCTTCGGGATCGAGAAGGAGGAAGCTCGTTCGCGAAAGTTGGGGGAAGAAAGTCACTCGCAATTGCGTGGTGTGGCCCCACGATCATGATGAGGCACGCATATGGGCATGAGAGAAGGGGTGCTTTGGGATCGTGTGGTCTCAGACTGCGATCGCGAAGATGTTATTGTAGCTTCAGTGATATATCCCTAGAATCTGAGAGTTGGCTTCCATTTCAAAATTCTATGTTCTTGAGGTTTCTTTGGAGAGTTTATGAGAACTTTCTTTGAATCTTGGGGTAAGTTTCTAATCTTAAGTTTTATGTTTCCCCATTGATTAATATTCTTATTTAGCAATTATAAGCATTTTGGGTTGAGGAATTAGTTGTCAACCAACCCTAGGTTAAAATTGGGGGTTTTTAGGGCTTTAGCTTCCTAGATGAGATTGGTTGATGAAATTTGCTAATATAACCCTAGAATTTGATAGATTGTTAGTTGTTAAGCTTGTATCTTCCATTATTAGAGTCTAATTTATGAAATTGGAAGTTAGGGTTCATACCCAAATTTGGGGGTTTGGCCTAGAATCCGAATTTAAGCGATTTGCTAGTTCTTCTACCTTATAATTGATGGGAATTGACCACCTAGAACATTAATTTCATGTTGAGACCTGTATATTCCTAAATTCATCTTTCTAGTTCATAAACCCCATTCCATAGGTTGGGATTTGGGTCTTGAATAGAAGTAAGGGTTGAAAGATATTTCATCTTGATTCTAACTTCATAATTCTGATGTGATTAGACTTCCATTATGTCAAGGCTCAAAGGAAGGGAAAGAGTAAGGTGTCACGACCCAACCCCGTAGGCCGTGACTGGTGCCCGACCTGGACACCCGTATACGTACCTATCAGATATAGTCAAACTGAAACTATGAACAATATGGAACTTTACAAAAGAACTCTGAAGGTTCATAGCGTCATCATATACACATGGTCAGATACACTGTCTCCTGAGGAGTCACAACTGATCATATCATGAAATAATACCCAAGCCGACAAGGCTGCCATCACATATCAATATCATATGCAAGCCGACAAGGCAACCACTATAGACGAACAACATACCACAGCACATCGTATAGAAACGGCAGAACAGAACTCATAAACAACCCACACATATGTCTACAGACCTCTAAGAGTGCGAATAGCGAAATATGACGGGACAGGGCCCCGTCGTACCACTGGATAAACATACATATGTATATATCATAAGATATGTACCAAAAGTCTAAACTCCGGAACAACGGAGCTCTCCAAGACAGCAGAAAGGGAGTCCTAATCCGGCGGATCACCAAAGCGACTATCTGCACCTGTAGACATGAAACGCAGCCCCCCGAAGAAAGGGGGCTCAGTACGGAATATGTACTGAGCATGTAAAGCATGAAATACAGTAAACAGGATCATAACTGAAATAAGGAGTACAGAAAACAAGTACAATGTCCAGAATACCAAAACACTTGCCTTTGGAACATAAATCATGCATGTCAATATCATATATCATACCCGGCCTTATGGGAATCGGTGACATAATCATATCATCATTATATACATATATACTGTACCCGGCCCTCTAGTGAGGGACTCGGTGAATAAAGTCATCATATGCCCTCCTGGACGCCATAACATATCATCATATCATCATGTCATCATATCATCATATCATCATATCATCATATCATCATATATATATACCGTACCCAACCCTCTAGTGAGAGACTCGGTGAACAATGCAATGAAACTGTGCACGATAACATACCCAGCCCGGGACTCAGTGAAAGACATATTGAGGCATGCACGAGCAAAGTAGTGAGAAACCATATGCAATTTAAAACATTATCAAGACGCAAATAGAATAAGAAGAAGGGATTGACACTTGAGTATCGATAGCGACAATCATATCAAATATCCCTCGAATGTCATCATAAATTATATCAAAAGAGCCTTAGGAATCATAGACATATATCAACGTAATATGAAATAGCTTATAGAAGTCAAGGATATTAGCTATCATAGAGTTTCTAGGAATAGGAGTTTATGTATACCGACTACTATCCAATGTATAGGAAACTGAAGAGGGAAGCTCAATCACTTAAGAGTTCTAACATCAAGAAGTGAATAAGAATCATGATTCACCCTCAAAACTTATGAATAGAATTACCCCCAAAGCTCATATCATTCATCACTTAAATCTAAGACATGCCAAAAGAAAGAAGGGACAACTTTACATACCTGTTAGCGACTATTCGCAAACCCGTTCGCTTTGTCGCTCTTTTAGCCTATTTAATACAAGAGTAACGTTATCGTTAGTAACTACACCTTCTAGTTTATAAGTCCGTAGCCCATCGTTTATAGAACTTATTCTTTAACTTATAATTCCTCGTTAAGGGTTTTTCATTATTAAGGATTTAACGAAAATCGGGCAGCATTTCCCCTATATATTCGCCTAACCCGAATTTCCAATTATTCTCCTGTTAACACAGAAAGACCAACAATAGAAATATATATATAAAATTCTCACAATTCAGCCCATAACAATTCTAACAACCCAACAACCTTTCTAAATCCATTTCAACCCACAATTCCCTATAACATCGATTTCATGCATTTTCTTAATTCCAATTTCGTCCAATCCAATTTTAATAACTCCATTACAACACTATTAACACAATTACACCATAAAACAAGAAAATCTTACCTTATTTTTCTCGGAGGAATTTCTACTCTTAATTGCTCCAATTTCACAATTTCTTCTTCCTCGATTCAATATCCAATGTTGCTATTACCTCCTTGAACTTTTAAATCACCTTGGAATTGATTCAAAGTAAGAAAACATTTTTTTAACGATGATCTGCGATGGCCGTAGAAGCTATGGCCATATGCTTCATATTTTTCTTTCCTTTCAATTAAATTGAAAGTGAAGATAAAATGCACAACTTAACTAATCATCAATTCACTTTTATAAGAAGCCTCCCATGTGGACACGTTGCTGCCACCAATCAGTGACCAATTGGTGACACGTGGCAGCCTACTTGGTGCCACGTGGTAGCTCTTTATTATTATTATTTTTTTCGGGTGGGGCCCACAAGACTTAATTAAATTAATTAATCCCTAATTATTACTTAGTAATCTAATCACAATTAATTAATCCCTAATCTCCAATAATATTTTTACACTAAATAAAATTTATAACCAATTTATGTTCTAATTAAAATTGAAAATTAATGGTTCCTATTTCGTATCCGAAAATGGTCCCGTCTTTAACTTTAGTCGTTTTCCTTACGAATAATTTGGCGTATAAATATACGGGATATAACATCCTTCCCCCCTTAGAACATTCATCCTCGAATGTTAAACTGGTCCTGAACTCCCAGCACTTTCTCAAGCGTTCTCACATATAATTATGCCCTTCACATACCTTTTCCGTTTGTCGATTCGCTATAATCTACTATAACGCATCCCAGATCTCTACATAGTTATTCCTGTAATATCTCTTCTTTCTGTTGCTTCCCGATGTAATTATTCCACGTCGTTGTCTTTGCTCTTCTCTTTGTTTCACAGTTGGTTATCAGCAGTATTTCGAGCCGTTCTGCTGAAGTGTTACTGTCTCTCTTATCTTCGTACTATTCAGTTGTACTGTCATCGATTGATTCTGACTTGTACTCATGGTACACGTAGTCATGGCTCGACTCTTTAAATGTGATTTTTATAACGTGAAGCCGTCCCTCGTCGGTTCATTAGACTTTAATATCCCTGGAGTATCGCAGGCCTCTGGTAACCTGTAGACCCTTCGCAGGTTTTATGAGTAAAACAAAATTTCTCAGAGGGTAACATTTTTATACTCCAATATCCTTGCTTTACTCTGCTGTGACAGTCCATATTCTGGAATCCTCAGCATCATGTGTCACTTTCTGACTTTCTTTTGTAAGTCTTTAACTATCACTTGCATTTACTTCTTGATCTCGATCTTTAGGGTTGGCTATCAAATAGCACTAGGGTTCCCTCATATTACAACTTTACTATCATCCAGTAACCCATAACCCACTTGTTCCGATTGTCTCGGTTAAATCATTTTGTAATTTCCGTTACTCTAACTGGTCATACTTTAGACATATTATCTCGTGTTGTTTCTCTATTTTTGACTCAAACTCTTCTATTGCCTCTTTACTAAAATTTTCTCTTAGTTCCCCTATCACATATCCTATTGCAATCCTTACACGAGTATGTGTAGGTGTTCAAATCAGCTCGGAAAATACCTTAGAGTCGCCACGCTAGTCTTTATGCAGACCCTTTATTCTTCTCTTATCTCTTTTAATTGATATCAAGGCTCAACTATGGCTTTTGCCCACAGTGCTAATTCTATCTCAGTGGTTTCGCCTCGAACCATTTTACACCTTTCTTTGATGTATCCAAAATATCGCAACCGCATTGTTGTTACTGAATTCTTACTCTTCTTATCAAGTACTCCCTTGGTCTTGTCCTTGGCATACAAATATTCGTAGGTCGTATAACTATTCTTGTACAATTTATACAAAGTGCATCCAACCTTAGTCATAGTCTTTCCTTTTCCTGGCTTATTCTTCTCTACATATCTTATTGTACTATCACTCACTGCTGTCTATTTCGCCATACTCTTTCCCCTTCCTCTATTCACCATTTGGTTTTCTCATATCCGACTATAGGAGAGATTTACTATCCTTTCTCCTTTGCTACTTATATGTCACAATATCATTAGCCAATAACTCCATTGTAAACATCTTAACCTCTAATCCAGTATAGCCTTGCTATCCTGTATAATATCTTTTAAGTTACTCGTTACCGTTACTTGTCGTATTCTTCCTTTTTATAAGCCTCCACCTTCTGATGTCATATTATCCAAGGTCTTTACCAAAAATTCTCAGCACTGTCTCAAATACCGTCTTGGCTTCTACCTGTTTATTGCTAGCCTTCAAATTTCACTAACTTGTTTCATCAAGGGATCTCACTTAAAGTTTAAGTATTCACATTAGACATGTTGCAGTGTCAGTTGATTTCATCTTACACTTGCATTTCTCTCATCCGCTTCCCCCCTTTTGGGTGTACTCACATCATTATCTATTTATATTCCACTCTATGTCCCCATTTCCAATTTTCAAATTCATATGATTTTTTTCCAATACATTTGGTATACTGCACCATATCCATGTCTTCCTTTATATCATCTATAACTTAGATTACCCATGTATGGAACTCCAACACAATCATGAGGCGATGAGAACTCTCGATATATAGTACAAAATCTCGTCTGATTGTTGGTACTCGAGTAATATAATTAATGTAGCAATTTATCCAAAGCCACATTCCATTCATTCCGATCAGTGATTAGCTAGTGCTTATAGTCGTTTCGAATTCTCCATTAGGCAGCACTTATATTCTGGTGATAAGTGTTCCAAGCTTTCCTATAACACCATCTTTATCCCAACGGATATCATCTATTTCTTCTAACAAATTCACAACACATCAGTTGTTTCGTAAATTCACGATCCTTGTCCTTTAAGGATTTCACCATTTCCAAGGTGAAGTCACATACACGTACTACTCCTTTATGCCTCATGCTCTTTCATTCTTGTTGTCTACCCAACGCTAATTTCTAACTTAGTCAAAATCATATCAATTCGTCTTACTAGTGGTTTTGTCTTATCATCTTTTCATCCTACTACACCTTAAGTTTGTAGTTATACATTTCCCTTTTATCCTATACTCATACTCAATTAATTACGTCTGTCTTGAGTGCTTCCTTTAGTATTCCTTTCATTTCTCCAATCTGTGCCCATCTTTTATTTTGTGCACAAGGAATCTCATGCTACTCCTGTATCCTTCATAAAACACTACTCCTGCATAACCCCTCTCTCATTTTCATAGTGTATTCTGTTCATCCCTACATATTCTTATCATACCTCATTTCTGGCATTCATTCTGTCTCATTGCTCATCTTCCTTTAGGTTGGTCTTTCACAATTCTGTCACTTATATTACCCGTTTCCTTAGCTATACACGTCATAACACCTCGCTACACTGTAATCCCACTGGCTTTCTTTCTATTTTCTTCTTTCAATCACTTCTTCTCTTTCTGTGCTCGCTTCCACTTTCGTTACCACTTGATCTCAATTCTGAACTTTCCCTATAGGACTTGGTAGGTCTTCCTTATTCGTTCTATATTTGCTTTTCTGTTTCTCACTAATCACATCATATCCTTTAGTTACTTCCTCGCTAGGCTTTACTCATTTCTATAACAATCCTTATGGTATTCACATTGCATCCTGTTCGTAATCCATCCTATAACGCAACACTTCTTCATCTTATTCACGATTTTTACTATGTTTTAATTACATTCTGTGGGCTAGGCGTACTTAACCCTTCACCCTTTCCAATCAATCTTATCCTTAATGTATCGCAAGCTGTCTTATTGATACCTTCATAATTTGTCATAATTCTTCCTCCTCCATACTTTTATCTCAATCATACTACAACTCCTTTTAACTGTAAACTCGTCGTGACTTATCCCTGCTTATCAGTTCAGTCGATACCTCAATTGTCACGACCCAACTAGGGGCCGTGACGAGTACCCGATACTTGTACCGAGCACCCCTTGTCTATCGTTTTTCCTTTACCTCTTAGCAAGCCGTATGAACGGTGCCATATTTTTTTTTTTGAACATTAACATTAGCAGTGTCATTATGAACATAGACTAGTAAACTTCGTTATCACTTTATACAACAACATTAACATGCTAAAAGACCATATATCTATCTATACCTGACTGACTGTACATATCTGTCTACGAGCCTCTAGACATAGTACGCTTATACATAGAAAGGGCCGAGTACTGTCGTGCCCAAGAATACATACACAAAATAGTACCACTGAAGTGAGGCTCCGGAACAACTGGAGCGCTGTAGAGTACCGCTGGTAGGGCTCCTAAGGATCAAGTCCACCTGTCTGCTGACCTGCGCGGCATGAAACGCAGCGTCCACAAGAAGGGACGTCAGTACGAATAGTGTACCGAGTATGTAAGACATGGAAGATAACACAAGCAATAACATAGTGTATAATTAATAATGTCATGGAGTCATAGGACATAGAAAATAGAACTTATACCATGTCATGTATTATCATATCGTATCATATCTTATCTTGTCTTGTCGTAGCATATCGCGTTATAGTATATCGTGTCATAGTATGTCAGGCTATAGTATATCATATCATAGTTCATCATATCATAGCATAGCATGTTATAGCGTGTCGTGTCATAGCATAGCGTGTCATAGCGTATCATAGCATAGCATAGCTTGTCATGTCATGTCCTGTCGTGGTAGATCATAGCATATCATGTCATAGTATAGCTTACCATAGCATAGCATGTCATAGCGTATCATAGCATAGCATAGCTTGTCATATCATGTCCTGTCGTGGTAGATCATAGCATATCATGTCATAGTATAGCTTACCATAGCATATCTTATCATAGCATGTCTGGTCATGACATGGTAGGTCATATCATAGCGCCGAACAATGTCGGCTCACCCACATAGTGCCGATATACACCGGCTCACCCATATATCCCGCGTCCGGGATGATAAGCCAGCTGATCAGGTAGCAATGAAACATGTTTCCCTTCCCATTCCCCCATGTATCCCTTCCCCCCAGCCCAGGTTCATATACATAGCTTGCATATATGTACTTTCTATGCATATACACATCTTATATACGTACACATATTTTTGTATTCATATACATAGCTTGTATACATATACATGTCTTATATACATTTACTTATCTTATATACATATACATATTTTATATAAATATACATCATATAAGCACACAAGGGAGCCCAAGGGAAAATCATGTAGCCATCGGAGTGACGTAAGGTCGGTGACCTCCGAGTACATTATGGAATACTCATGATCGCTCTTGTCTCACCTCGAAGGGATGAATATTTTAAGGTGAGATGGTCCACGGAGAATAGTATTAAAGTAAACGTAGAATGAAATCGTGGGCGTCATAGATGACAGTTCATAGGCTTGGAAGTCTTTAGAAAGTGAAGTCATAGCTAGGGAATATAAATAGGATTCGAAAATTAGTTTATCATTTTCATGTTTACATAAGATACTTAGCTTAGTCATCTTAGTCATAGAGTCGTTCTGGTAGTACGTATCATAGGCATATCCTCTTATCTAACATCATTGTTATCATTATCGTCATGGAAGTATCCTCGTTAGAGGAGTCATAGTACTTATCATTTGGTAACGAAATCGGGATTAAAGTTTCCCTTTAGATTCACTTCAAGTAAGTCAAGCAAGACTATAAGGAAAATCCGAGAGTAACGGGCCCACCTCGGGCCGGATGAGGTAGCGTATACGATTTACATATATTACGTGTCATAGCGTTACAATCGGGTCCCATTTATACAAGTGCTAAGGGTTTAGGAGGTTTTTCCCACAATTGGCACACTTTCTAATTCAATTCTATTGAACAAAAAGGAGAAAACTTTAGGTGCGGATTCCGGGGAACAGAGTTGTCCCCGAGGCTCGTACCCGACTTATTACACCTAAGACATGCCATAGAAAGAAGGGTGAAGCCTTACATACCTCTTTCCGCTCCTTTTGCTATTCCAAATTCACGTCACAATTTCGTCAAAATCTGCAAATTGGTCGTTTTTACCAAAACTCTCATTAGTATACTTAGTGTTGAAATCTTAAGGACACACTTGGCTACCGAAATTTCGGCAGCATTTCCTCTGTTTATATGCCTCGCCCGAAATTCCAATTCAATAACCAACAACATCAACAACAATAACAATAGTCGTAATATCATTTCCAACACCAACATATGCCATAAAACAACCCACACACTATTTTTCAAATTTCTCAACCAACCCACTTGTGATACAACTATTTAATAATCTTTACTTTCGTAAGGAAGTTGAAATTAACACTAAGAAAATCAATAGCAACATCCCCAACATCCTACAAGATAAATATAAGTATTTCCATCCAAATTTCTCTTCAACCCTCAATATATAAATCAAAAACATCAACACAACAACTAAAACTTTTATTTCTTGCAAATATTCCTTAATCAAACTTGATAAAGAAAGAGATTTAATGATTCATACCTTATTTTTATGAAGGTAGACAAATCTTCAACATTTACTTGTTCCCAAGCTAAATCCAACACCAATCTAAACTATAATCGCGTCTCCGCGTTGCCCGGACTTCAATTGGTATTTCGTAGCTTGAATTTTCACTCAAAATTCTCATTTTTGAGTGGGATTTTGGACCCCTTTTTCTGCTGAAGTTTCTGGAATGTTGGAGCATATTTTTGATGAAGAAAAAATGGGTTTTAGCCCCTTTTATAATAAATTAGGTCGTGGTACTGTAGCTACAGTACTGCTGCAGTACTGTAGCGATACTGTAGCAGTTCTGTAGCAGTGTTGTTTCTACGCGACAGTTCAGTTTGTAACGTCTATAATTCTCTCCTCCGATGTCCTATCAACGAGCGGTTTGTTACATAATAAACTAGACTCGACGAACTGCATTTTAGGCCTTTGAAACGCCTTAAAACTCCAACTATACATGGAGATATACCCCTCCAAAGTTGACTAAAAATCCTTCCAGCATTTCTCAAATTTTCATCGAACTTATTTTCTTCAATTTGCTCGATCTCGAAATATTCCGAAACTCTCCATACATGATATTATCACTTATTATACTAATAATGATCATGTTCTCGTGTTTCAAAATACTCTTTCCCGATTACGACTTACGAGATCGTAATTCACCCTCTTTCTTCGTTGTTACGTACTTTCCATGGCTTGTGCTTTTCAAAACATTATGGGACGTCTCCGACACTTCCTTACTACGGTGAGGTAAATGTCATACTCCTGCTCTGAAAACGCGGGGTGTAACATCCTCCCCCCCTTTAAAAACATTCGTCCTCGAATGTTGAGGCAGAGTTCGCTCCGAGGTAGATATCAATGTTTTTACCCGTATTTGTCGGTATTTACTTTACTGACTTGCATCCTTACTTGATCATTTAAAACTGAACTTATACGAATTACGCAGTTTATCCTTCCTCTTTTGTAGCCAAAATTTATGCCTGCACTCAAGGTCATCTCTTTTCTTATTATCTGTCTGTCTACTAATTCTCCATGCTTTATCTTTTTCATTGTCTCTTCAGTCTTCATTGTTTACATTCTCTTATGCACCTTTCATCCCGTGCCTACCACATACTTTTATCCAATTTTTGATCTCATCTTCTTTTTATTCAGGAATTCTTCGGTACTTTATCCTTCAACTGATTTAACACCGAAACGTCTCGCTTAATTTCTCTTTCCTTCAATTGGACTTCTGGCCCTTGGCTAACTAATGGAAATTCGTGTACTTATATCAAAAACATCTCAAACCTCTTCTTTAATGATTCATTTCCTTCAATCTACTCTTAAAGTTCTGATCCTTAGTTCGGCTAATAAATTAGGGGTGAATTCAGAAGTTTGTCGAAGAATAACCACGATTCTTAGTCATGCAGTGAATTCGGATCTTTTCATTCTTTCTTTTGTCTGTAACCAATTTGTCACGGATAAGATGTCATGTACATATATACATTTCCATCACTATTTTACTTACCAACACTTCCAGAAGCCAATCAAACTTTCTTTAGTCCTGAAGCCCTGTCATGCTTTCTCCCCTTCTGCTAGTCTAGTCCGTCTCCACTTACCCGACTTCTACGGGGTTTTTAACCACTTCATACGCTCTAATTTACCTTAGGATACCTAATTTCACATTCGTCTCTTGTTCCCCCGTTTATGACATTTTCAGCATATTTCCCAGGAGGTCACCCATCGTGATATTGCTCTCACCCTAGCACGCTTAACCTTGAAACTTTAGTGCATTTTAATACGTGAATGCTGGTATAATCATATCGATTGCCCCGCACGACCTTTGTCACATCATTTAAGGTAAGTCGGGGTTCTACCAACTCCCAAAACGTCCTCACGGTGGGTCCCGCTCCTATCTTCACTTTCCTAACCATACAACTACCATACTGCCTCTGCTTAAATCTTTGCTATTTACTCCTATCAATACATATAACTATCTTTTACCGGGGTTTCTAAATTCACACTGGTGGCGGGGACATCTGAGTCGTCATTACTTATATCCGCTAAATCTTTGACCCCTTTTAGAATTTCTACCTGCCGTTATTAATTAGTATTCCTGCGGAGGTTACGTATACATAGAAAGTTTTAAAGAAAATCTCATATACCTGTAGCCGATCAATCTCGAGCCTGGCCCGGGGAGCTACCAGGTGAAGTATGTTCTTCATTCTCGTCTGTCTGCTCATCGCTCACCCGACCCTCGTCATTTCTTGCGTCCGAATCCGAAGAGAATAGCGGTGATTCCTGGTTCTCTGATGGCCGGAACAAGGGACATGAGAAATCCGTAGCACTCTCCGAGGTGGCCGGCCTGGCACGGTCCTCCATCACGGGGGTAACTGGCGTACCCCCGGAAGCCTCCTCATCTGTCATCCCAGAAGAGTGCTCTGACGGGTCTGTGCCATAACTATCCTCCTCCCTGGAGGTAAGAAGCTCTGGGGGGGTCATCGTCAAATCCTCTAAGGGATCTGTATCATAGCCACTGTCTGTGGAGTCCCCTGCCCTAGGGGTCAGAATCTCGGGAGGAATTGTCGCTGGGTCCTCCGACGGATCCGTATCATAGTTGTCCTCCGCGGGATCCTCCACTCTGGGAGTCAGAAAATCTGGAGGAGTTGTGGCTGAGTCCTCTGACGGGTCTGACTCAATCGAATAGCCGAGGCTCCCCCTACTCGGCTCTGGAGATACTCTAGGGGCCTTACTGGTGCCCCCATCATCTGAAGCTGATCTCTTCATCGACAGTACTGAAACCATAGCATAGGATTTGGAAAGGGATATGGAAACCTGGTAGCATAGCTCTATCGCACGATCTTAGGACACAAAGAAGGTCATATTTCCTAAATGCCCTGTAGCCTCCTGCCTATAAGTGTGGCGCGCTACACACCCATAAACAAGACTCTACTGGACACGGCTCGTAGACAAACCCCTAGGACCGAACTGCTCTGATACCACTTCTGTCACGACCCATCTAGGGGCCGTGACGAGTACCCGATACTTGTACCGAGCACCCCTTGTCTATCGTTTTTCCTTTACCTCTTAGCAAGCCGTATGAACGGTGCCATATTTTTTTTTTGAACATTAACATTAGCAGCGTCATTATGAACATAGACTAGTAAACTTCGTTATCACTTTATACAACAACATTAACATGCTAAAAGACCATATATCTATCTATACCTGACTGACTGTACATATCTGTCTACGAGCCTCTAGACATAGTACGCTTATACATAGAAAGGGCCGAGTACTGTCGTGCCCAAGAATACATACACAAAATAGTACCACTGAAGTGAGGCTCCGGAACAACTGGAGCGCTGTAGAGTACCGCTGGTAGGGCTCCTAAGGATCAAGTCCACCTGTCTGCTGACCTGCGCGGCATGAAACGCAGCGTCCACAAGAAGGGACGTCAGTACGAATAGTGTACCGAGTATGTAAGACATGGAAGATAACACAAGCAATAACATAGTGTATAATTAATAATGTCATGGAGTCATAGGACATAGAAAATAGAACTTATACCATGTCATGTATTATCATATCGTATCATATCGTATCATATCTTATCTTGTCTTGTCGTAGCATATCGCGTTATAGTATATCGTGTCATAGTATGTCAGGCTATAGTATATCATATCATAGTTCATCATATCATAGCATAGCATGTTATAGCGTGTCGTGTCATAGCATAGCGTGTCATAGCGTATCATAGCATAGCATAGCTTGTCATGTCATGTCCTGTCGTGGTAGATCATAGCATATCATGTCATAGTATAGCTTACCATAGCATAGCATGTCATAGCGTATCATAGCATAGCATAGCTTGTCATATCATGTCCTGTCGTGGTAGATCATAGCATATCATGTCATAGTATAGCTTACCATAGCATATCTTATCATAGCATGTCTGGTCATGACATGGTAGGTCATATCATAGCGCCGAACAATGTCGGCTCACCCACATAGTGCCGATATACACCGGCTCACCCATATATCCCGCGTCCGGGCACCCCGCGTCCGGGATGATAAGCCAGCTGATCAGGTAGCAATGAAACATGTTTCCCTTCCCATTCCCCCATGTATCCCTTCCCCCCAGCCCAGGTTCATATACATAGCTTGCATATATGTACTTTCTATGCATATACACATCTTATATACGTACACATATTTTTGTATTCATATACATAGCTTGTATACATATACATGTCTTATATACATTTACTTATCTTATATACATATACATATTTTATATAAATATACATCATATAAGCACACAAGGGAGCCCAAGGGAAAATCATGTAGCCATCGGAGTGACGTAAGGTCGGTGACCTCCGAGTACATTATGGAATACTCATGATCGCTCTTGTCTCACCTCGAAGGGACGAATATTTTAAGGTGAGATGGTCCACGGAGAATAGTATTAAAGTAAACGTAGAATGAAATCGTGGGCGTCATAGATGACAGTTCATAGGCTTGGAAGTCTTTAGAAAGTGAAGTCATAGCTAGGGAATATAAATAGGATTCGAAAATTAGTTTATCATTTTCATGTTTACATAAGATACTTAGCTTAGTCATCTTAGTCATAGAGTCGTTCTGGTAGTACGTATCATAGGCATATCCTCTTATCTAACATCATTGTTATAATTATCGTCATGGAAGTATCCTCGTTAGAGGAGTCATAGTACTTATCATTTGGTAACGAAATCGGGATTAAAGTTTCCCTTTAGATTCACTTCAAGTAAGTCAAGCAAGACTATAAGGAAAATCCGAGAGTAACGGGCCCACCTCGGGCCGGATGAGGTAGCGTATACGATTTACATATATTACGTGTCATAGCGTTACAATCGGGTCCCATTTATACAAGTGCTAAGGGTTTAGGAGGTTTTTCCCACAATTGGCACACTTTCTAATTCAATTCTATTGAACAAAAAGGAGAAAACTTTAGGTGCGGATTCCGGGGAACAGAGTTGTCCCCGAGGCTCGTACCCGACTTATTACACCTAAGACATGCCATAGAAAGAAGGGTGAAGCCTTACATACCTCTTTCCGCTCCTTTTGCTATTCCAAATTCACGTCACAATTTCGTCAAAATCTGCAAATTGGTCGTTTTTACCAAAACTCTCATTAGTATACTTAGTGTTGAAATCTTAAGGACACACTTGGCTACCGAAATTTCGGCAGCATTTCCTCTGTTTATATGCCTCGCCCGAAATTCCAATTCAATAACCAACAACATCAACAACAATAACAATAGTCGTAATATCATTTCCAACACCAACATATGCCATAAAACAACCCACACACTATTTTTCAAATTTCTCAACCAACCCACTTGTGATACAACTATTTAATAATCTTTACTTTCGTAAGGAAGTTGAAATTAACACTAAGAAAATCAATAGCAACATCCCCAACATCCTACAAGATAAATATAAGTATTTCCATCCAAATTTCTCTTCAACCCTCAATCTATAAATCAAAAACATCAACACAACAACTAAAACTTTTATTTCTTGCAAATATTCCTTAATCAAACTTGATAAAGAAAGAGATTTAATGATTCATACCTTATTTTTATGAAGGTAGACAAATCTTCAACATTTACTTGTTCCCAAGCTAAATCCAACACCAATCTAAACTATAATCGCGTCTCCGCGTTGCCCGGACTTCAATTGGTATTTCGTAGCTTGAATTTTCACTCAAAATTCTCATTTTTGAGTGGGATTTTGGACCCCTTTTTCTGCTGAAGTTTCTGGAATGTTGGAGCATATTTTTGATGAAGACAAAATGGGTTTTACCCCCTTTTATAATAAATTGGGTCGTGGTACTGTAGCTACAGTACTGCTGCAGTACTGTAGCGATACTGTAGCAGTTCTGTAGCAGTGCTGTTTCTACGCGATAGTTCAGTTTGTAACGTCTATAATTCTCTCCTCCGATGTCCTATCAACGAGCGGTTTGTTACATAATAAACTAGACGCGACGAACTGCATTTTAGGCTTTTGAAACGCCTTAAAACTCCAACTATACATGGAGATATACCCCTCCAAAGTTGACTAAAAATCCTTCCAGCATTTCTCAAATTTTCATCGAACTTATTTTCTTCAATTTGCTCGATCTCGAAATATTCCGAAACTCTCCATACATGATATTTATCACTTATTATACTAATAATGATCATGTTCTCGTGTTTCAAAATACTATTTCCCGATTACGACTTACGAGTTCGTAATTCACCCTCTTTCTTCGTTGTTACGTACTTTCCATGGCTAGTGCTTTTCAAAACATTATGGGACGTCTCCGACACTTCCTTACTACGGTGAGGTAAATGTCATACTCCTGCTCTGAAAACGCGGGGTGTAACATCAATATAACCTTCTGTTAAGATTTGCCACCTTTCTAAACCATCCCTTAGTATCACAGGCCCTTTCAAATTATCCTAGCATTTCATCAATAACACGTGGAACACATGATCCATGACAGTTCACAAGTTTGAGTTTCCTTCCATGAATTCCATCTCTAATTAGTTGGTTAAAACTAATAAACTCAAAGAACACAAGAACACTCCCACTCCAAGGTTACGTCACCATGAAGCGTCCTCCGAAACCACACAAGAAGAACTAGAATTCGACAAGCACCACGAAACTTCTATTGCTTGATTCATATAGTTTACCTCCAGATTTGTTCTTGAGTCGTGAACGAATCATTCAGTTCATGAACTACTTGTTGTATGCCTTGTACGTTTCAATAAAAGTGAAACTTAATTGTTAGAAGTTTTTTCCCTACGACATGAGCTTTTTCAAAGGCAAAATGTGGTTGGAACGTATTTTGGCCCGTTCAAATGAATTGTGAATTCGCTGCTCATATACGCTTCTTCAAAACAAGGTCTCCCAAATAAGAATGATGCCTCTTATGGATGACGTGGGGGTATCTCTTAAAGCTCTAGTCAAACATAACAAATTCACCCTATCGGTATCGATTTTCAAGACATATTATGAACTTATACCTCGTTCTCTTCTTTTTCCTATTTCTGGGAAAATTTGGGCAGAGTTTCCTCTGTACTTCTTACTATCCCAGCACCTGCACGCAGGAAATACCAACAATGCCTCACAGGGCCAACATATATACATATATATCATATCGTATCATAGCCACACAAGGCTCCTAATTTCCAGTAAAAAGTATAAAGGTGTCGGGACTTACCTCACATATTACACCTCGAGACGTACCTGATCCTTTAATGATCTGTTCTGTTATACTTTCCTACCCACCTTCACTTTCATCCTCCAACTTTACATTTTAATCATATTTCAATATTCTTACCTTATCCGACATGCCTCTTTCGCACCGTTACTTACCTGTGTACTTTGTAACTTCCAATATCGTCAGTCGCTTCCTCCTGTCGATGCCGTTCTTCAGCTGAAATCAAAGGTTAGTACAAGGAATTTCATTTCCTATGGCTGGGCTCTATCGCACGATCTGAGATATGAAAGAAAGATAACATCCTAAATGTCCTGTAGCTTCCTGTTTATAGATGTGGTGCACAACACATCGATAAACAAGACTCTACTAGACACGGTCTGTAGACACTCCGAGGATGAACTGCTCTGATACAACTTTTGTCATGACCCAACCCCGTAGGCCGTGACTGGTGCCCGACCTGGACACCCGTATACGTACCTATCAGATATAGTCAAACTGAAACTACGAACAATATGGAACTTTACAAAGAACTCTAAAGGTTCATAGCGTCATCATATACACATGTTCAGATACACTGTCTCCTGAGGAGTCACAACTGATCATATCATGAAATAATACGGAAGCCGACAAGGCTGCCATGACATATCAATATCATATGCAAGCCGACAAGGCTGCCACTATAGACGAACATCATACCACAACACATCGTACAGAAACGGCATAACTGAACTCATACACAACCCACACATATGTCTACAGACCTCTAAGAGTGCGAATAGCGAAATATGACGGGACAGGGCCCCGTCGTACCCCTGGATAAACATACATATGTATATATCATAAGATCTGTACCAAAAGTCTAAACTCCGGAACAACGGAGCTCTCCAAGACAGCAGAAAGGGAGTCCTAAGCCGGCGGATCACCAAAGCGAGTATCTGCACCTGCGTGCATGAAACGTAACCCCCCGAAGAAAGGGGATCAGTACGGAATATGTACTGAGCATGTAAAGCATGAAATATAGTAAACAGGATCATAACTGAAATAAGGAGTACAGAAAACTAGTACAATGTCCAGAATACCAAAACACTTGGCTTTGGAACATAAATCATGCATGTCAATATCATATATCATACCCGGCTCATTATGGGACTCGGTGACATAATCATATCATCATTTTATACATATATACTGTACCCGGCCCTCTAGTGAGGGACTCGGTGAATAAAGTCATCATATGCCCTCCTGGACGCCATAATATATCATCATATCACCATGTCATCATATCATCATATATATATATACCGTACCCGGCCCTCTAGTGAGAGACTCGGTGAACAATGCAGTGAAACTGTGCACGATAACATACCCGGCCCGGGACTCGGTGAATCACATATTGAGGAATGCACGATCAGAGTATTGAGAAACCATATGCAATTTAAAACATTATCAAGACGCAAACAGAATAAGAAGAAGGGATTGACACCTGAGTATCGATAGCGACAATCATATCAAATATCCCTCGAATGTCATCATAAATTATATCAAAAGAGCCTTAGGAATCATCGACATATGTCAACGTAATATGAAATAGCTTATAGAAGTCAATGACATTAGCTATCATAGAGTTTCTAGGAATAGGAGTTTATGTATACCGACTACTATCCAATGTATAGGAAACTGAAGAGGGAAGCTCAATCACTTAAGAGTTCTAACATCAAGAAGTGAATAAGAATCATGAATCACCCTCAAAACTTATGAATAGAATTACCCCAAAGCTCATATCATTCATCAATTAAATCTAAGACATGCCAAAAGAAAGAAGGGACAACTTTACATACCTGTTAGCGACTATTCGCAAACCCGTTCGCTTTGTCGCTCTTTTAGCCTATTTAATACAAGAGTAATGTTATCGTTAGTAACTACACCTTCTAGTTTATAACTCCGTAGCCCATCGTTTATAGAACTTATTCTTTAACTTATAATTCCTCGTTAAGGGTTTTTCATTATTAAGGATTTAACGAAAATCGGGCAGCATTTCCCCTATATATTCGCCTAACCCGAATTTCCAATTATTCTCCTGTTAACACAGAAATACCAACAACAGAAATATATATATAAAATTCTCACAATTCAGCCCATAACAATTCTAACAACCCAACAACCTTTCTAAATCCATTTCAACCCACAATTCCCTATAACATCGATTTCATGCATTTTCTTAATTCCAATTTCGTCCAATCCATTTTTAATAACTCCATTACAACACTATTAACACAATTACACCATAAAACAAGAAAATCTTACCTTATTTTTCTCGGAGGAATTTCTACTCTTAATTGCTCCAATTTCGCAACTTCTTCTTCCTCGATTCAATATCCAATGTTGCTATTACCTCCTTGAACTTGTAAATCACCTTGGAATTGATTCAAAGTAAGAAAACTTCTTTTTTTAATGATGATCTGCCATGGCCGTAGCAGCTATGGCCATATGCTTCATATTTTTCTTTCCTTTCAATTAAATTGAAAGTGAAGATAAAATGCACAACTTAACAAATCATCAATTCACTTTTATAAGAAGCCTCCCATGTGGACACGTTGCTGCCACCAATCAGTGACCAATTGGTGACACGTGGCAGCCTACTTGGTGCCATGTGGCAGCTCTTTATTTTTTTATTTTTTTTCCGGGTGGGGCCCACAAGACTTAATTAAATTAATTAATCACTAATTCTTACTTAGTAATCTAATCACAATTAATTAATACCTAATCTCCAATAATATTTTTACACTAAATAAAATTTATAACCAATTTATGTTCTAATTAAAATTGAAAATTAATGGTTCCTATTTCGTATCTGAAAATGGTCCCGTCTTTAACTTGAGTCGATTTGCTTGCGAATAATTCGGCGTATAAATATACGGGGTATAACATAAGGTTTGACTATTGGAGACTTTGTTGTTCGATTTTCCAGGTAGGTTACAGTTTACTTTATGGTGAGACTTCGATTAGCAAAGCGTATGTTTAGATGATATTTTCGGAGAATGCATGTGAACCTTCAGGTATGAAGTTAGGTTGTATATTGTCTTAGGTTGGGCCTTGTTGAATTATTTGGCCTAGCCACACCATTGCGTTGTTGACTTATCTTTTTCTATTTACTTATTGGCTCGTTGCCACATTGAGACATCGAATATTGGTGATTAGTGATATATCATGACTATGCTATTGCGGTACTTTATTTGATATTGAGATGAGAATTGTGATTCCATTGTGGCTTATTGTGTAGCATATTATTGATATTACTTGTGTGCCATGTCTGGTATTGTTTGGAATTGAATTGGTTGTTGATATTACATTACATCGTATTTATACTCATTTCCATGCAACATTGATATTGCATTTTTATGGTATTTAGGATGGAAAGTGACAAGGAAATATTGATGCATTGAAACACATTGTATATCGAGTCATCTCTGGGTTGTGTTCTGAGTGACTGATATGAGGCATATAGATGGGAATGGAGTTATCTCTAGCCCATCCCCTAGCTAGTGCTGCTGCTCCCCTGCCTCTGCCATGGCCACGGCCCCTAGCCTGGCCTCCACCGCAAGCTACGGCCCCAACGGCTTGCTTGGGTACCTCATTCACTGCTGCTACCACACGAGTCCTTACCATCTATGAGAGAATAGAAAGAAAAGTCAGATACTAATTTGAATAGTCCAGATACCAATTGGAATAAAGTAGCACGAAAGAAAGAATGAATTTGAATTTTCCTAGTGTCCCAAAGCCTCTCGAAGATAAGTACAGACGTCTCCATACCAATCCGCAAGACTCTACCAAACATGTCCTTATACAACTAGATCGCGAACCTAGGGCTCTGATACCAACTTTGTCAAGACCCTATTAGTCATAAGTGGCACCAACACTAATTCTCCTAATGGCCAAACCATCCCCTAACCAATTACTTAAGCATTTAAACAATCATAAGTCATAACCAGAATTATGTCGTAAATCTATCTAATCATGCCACAAATAAATAAACTGCAGAAAAACTATCTATTACAACCCCAAAGATCCAAAAGTCATCGTACAAGGATTCTAAAACATAACTGTCTAAAGAATCGACAACTGTTTGAAATAATAAAAAATGTCTGAAATGAAATAGACATCCAAAATAAGAAAGATCTTCAGGCGGCATGGCATGGATAGGATCTCACCCTTGGATCTTATCAGGAACTGTCCTCAAGCTAAATATGAGGTCTGGACGAAGTCTCTAGCACACAATCTGCAGTTAAAGAAAAAGTACGCAAGGTAGTACCAGCAGAAACATTATGTACCGGTAGATATCATAGGCCGACCAAGATTAGTACCATGCATACGTTCATAAAATTAATAAGATAGGCAGATAGGCACAACAACACATAACCAAATAATGTCATCAACAGAAATCTGCCAACACAAGAATAAGATAAGTCCAACCACAACCATCAACAAGAATAATATAAGTCTAATGTAATGCAATGCAACTGTAACGACCCAGCCCCGTGGGTCGTGACTAGTGTCCTAATTGGACACCCAAACCCATCCACTTACTAAATCGACATATCAAAGACTTATTCAAATTTAACATATGTTATTTTGCATAGATACTGAGAACAGACGTCAGCTTAAGCGGTCACCTGTGACAGAAATATCATACAAAAGCCGGCAGGCTGGGGAATACACATCGCCCGAATATACATACATATACAAACATATGGGCCGTTTTGGCCATAATAGCAAACAGGACCGCTTAAGGCACAAGTCACAGACATAATCGAACAAACACGACTCATGACCCACACATATATCTACAGGCCTCTACAAATCATAATAGAAATATATGACGGAACAGGGCCCCGCCGTACCCTGAATAGTCATATATACATATATACAAAAATATGTACAACGAAAGATATGTACCAAAAATATGGGCTCCGGATCAAAAGGAGCACTCCAAAGTAGCGGAATATGGATCCTACACTGGCGGGTCACCAGAACGAACGTCTGTACCTGCGGCATGAAACGCAGCCCCCGAAGAAAGGGGGTCAGTACGAAATATGTACTGAGTATGTAAAGCATGAAATACAGTAATTCGAAGCATAACTGAAGTGAGAAGTACGGAAAATGGATGCAGAATTAGTATATCAAAACCTGTGCTGAAAACATAAATAATGCAAATAAAAATCATGCATAGGGCTCAGGAACGTGGTCGCCACTCCGACGCTGGCGCCACAACACATCATACTCCAGAAGGTTTCAAATCTCCGTACAATCCCCGAACATATCGTATCATCATAACATAGCACAACATCAAAACACATCATATGCCATATCACATCATAACGCCGTATATAGGCGGTACCCCGCCCTGTGGCGAGGAACTCGGGAACCGTAACACATCATACTGTCGAATATAACATAGTGCGCACGATCACAAAACCTGCCCGGGACTCGGCGAACGATGTAATAGAAGTATGCACGAGCGGAGTAGTGAGGAAACCATATGCATATAAGAAAATAAATTCCAAGACTCAATGAATAAATATATATATACCGATATCAGAACGCTCAGAAACAAGTATCGGGTCAATCGGAATTAGTATAAGAAAGTTGCGAGCTTTTGAAGTACAGAACCTTCTAAAAACATTTCATAAGCCATATTTGGAAATTCAAGTATCATTCATACTAGGTAACTTTCAAATAACATTATGGATCAAATCAAATGGAGACTTAGGACCATATTTACGTATCAAAGTATTCATCAGAGACTTTAGTCATCTCGATTTTCTTTCGAACAACATTCGGAAACATAACAACTAGAATCTTCGAACATCATAAATACGAATCAAGCCATATGGAATAGCTTATGGAAGTCAAAGATATTAGCCATCCTAGTGGCTCTAAGAATAGGATTTTCTTTAGAGGCATACATATACGTTATTGGTTCATTTCATAAAGGTCATGCCAAAAGAAAGAAAGGTAGGCTTTACATACCTCGATTGCTCGCTAACCAAATCCCGACTCAAGTCTCGGCTCCCCAATATCTACAATAACGTTATCAATTACCAAACATTAGCTACAAGTACTTAAAAATCCAATTCTAACTAGTACTTGTCTACAGAAATTTCGGCAGCATCTCCCCTATAAATTCAACATCCCTGAGAATTTAACTCGGCCAAATTCATCAACAACCATACCAACAATACCAACAACCATACTAATAACATCAAAAATCAATTTAAAACGCATTCTAACATTAGTAACCTTCTTCTCTACGTAGCTTATCATATTCAATTCAACTACGTACATTCAAGCCAATATCAACGCTCACATATTCATTACTAATCCAAGGTCATTCAAACACAATTCAAGAACATTTCAAACAACCAATACAATATTCAAACAATTCCACCAACACCATATTCCACCCGAAATCTCCACAAATGCAACAAGACTACAACGTCGCATTATCTTCTTCCAAATTCATCAACAACAACAACAATTCACACTTTAGCAACTCCATTTCCATAATTACATAAAAACCATATTAAAATCACATAATTTTCTACAACAACCTACAACCAATTTCCATGCCAACTTGAACCATTAGTCTTTCATTTACATCATAAAGGCCACAACAACACAACTAACATACTAAATAAAATTAATTCATCCCTCCTCACCAATTATCACCACACGGCCACACACACACAACACATAACATTTATATGATTTTTGTTCAATTCTACTCACTATAACATATATAAACCTTCCATAACACAAAAAAAAATGGAAATTCTTACCTTCTTCCTCAATTTTCCCCTTGAATAGATTTTTTGCACTTGTCACAAAAGTAATTTTCTTGCTCTAATAATTATACCACGTTGAAGAGGGTCTTGAACTTAGTAAGAATTCAAGAAGAAATGAATTTTTGGACCAAGGATGGAAGGCTTCAATTTTTTTTTTCTTTCTTTGTTGGCCGAATGGCCTTCTTGCTCTCACTTTCTCTTCCTTTCTTGAAAGTTCTAAAATGAAGACAATGACTCTTATTTATTTCATGGATTTAATTCCACTTGGGCCTTGGCCCATATCCTATGGCCGGCCACCTCTTGGGCTTTTATTTTCCTAGCCTAATTACGTATGGTTAATATTTATAATTCATGAAACCCATTTTCCAAATTTCCAATTTTTCCCTTAGCCTTCCTCCATATTTCCGCATCAATATTTTCCATGAAAAACCTATATATGTAATAAGATCAAAATATTGCCTTATCTCTTACTAGTCACAATTATTTCGACTTATCCAAATGTGCAAAATTACGGGATATAACAGCAACAATGATAGTATCACAACCGTACACACTCACTACTGGCAATTTTCACTAAATATTCATGACCTGCAGGGTACCCACGATGTCCATGTACGACTCGCTTCGAAACTGACCTCGGATCACGAGCCCATAATTATGCCACATCCTCACCCACTTTCAAATGTGCCTTTATATATATGTATCTCAGTATCTGCTCACAATATGAATCTCAATGTATTTCCAGTCCAACAATCAATATTGAACATGATTAGTCAATAATATCAATGTCAATGAATACAAGGCACCATGCTACAAGTCATAACAAGACTCAAATAAATCAACTCAACACAACATGAATATGAAACCATCTCAACCAACAAGAAGAGTACATATTGACTCCTCCCTACTTAAAACACAACAATTTCATCCCAAGTTTTGGTATACGAAGAAATGGCAACAAGCCCACATAATCAGAATTTATACCATTCAAATCATACTTTCTCCTATCAACTTTACTACATATACAATTAACTAACCAAAGTCTAACTCAAGTAAAACGTAACCTACATCAAATGCAGAATGGGAAAATTGCAAGCTACTCCACTACTGCTTTTCCCTTCCGTAATGCCTCAGAAAGTTCAAATCTTGCAATGTAATGCTAAGTGAGTAATGAATCATCTACTCAAACAAGAACAATAATTGGGGGAAAAAACCTAATTACTTCGACCCATTTTAAATTGGTGAACTATCAGTTATTGCATGTTTCATCATAATCTTAGTCCCAATGATCATACTATCCCAATTGATGGGTTTCTAGTCAATTCAACCCCTTTCAAATAGATTTAGGCTAAAGCTTCCATTTTTATGCGAACCCTAAATCTCAATATACAATTTCCACCATTAATAATCAAGTTCTCATCCTACAAAGTGATAATCTACACTCCTAGATGAATAAACAATAATAAAACCAACCGCCCATCAATTATGTAAGGAACTTAAGATGAATAATGTTGGAACTTAAGATGAATAAGGAATGAACAATGAAAAGGGTTGAGACTTACCTTCAAACGAGAGCCCACCAAGACACTAGGAATTTTGCCTTATAATTTCTAGGAAACAATTTCTAATGAAAAGTGGTGAATGACTGAAAATTCTACAATATAAAATCAGTTTCTGCCTTCCATTGGCCACTGCATCGGTCAATGTTTTGCTACAGCAGTCTCGTTATAGCGGAGCTTCTCCTGCTACGGTGGACCTCTTTAATTCGTCGACTCCCCGCGGCAGCGACTATCGCCCGCTATGGCACTGCAGCTGTCACATCAAACCTGTGAGCTCTGGTTTTTAACCAGATTTTCACCCAAAATCCCAATATCAATCCGGGGCCCTACGAACACAAACCATACATGCAAATCAATGTAAAACACATGCTACAGACTCGTCCGTGGCATTAAAATTTTCAACGGAGGTTATTTTTTACCAAGTCAACCCCCAACAGAAATGAAACAATGCACAACATACACACAAGGACAAATCAAGGCCTCAATTTTTAGACTTCTAACTCTTTAGATTTCATTAGGCTCATTCCTAGTCTCAAAAGGGCATGGGTTAGGGTAAAATGGTCAAAGCTCCCATAATGGCCTAGCAAGTCATTACATAAGGTTTCACGGGGTTATATCGAATTTGTGTGTCAAGTGGAAGTTGAAAAACATAAAGTTTACAATCATAAGGTATAGTTCTTCGGTATTAAGTCAATGACTTAGATGGATTTCAGCTTATGGAGTCAAGGGTGGCGGCACAACGCTGATTCATCAGGAAAAGGGAGGTGGAAGAGGTTACCACAGAAGTATGAGAGGCGTACTATGTGTATTGTAGGGTTTTGGAATGGTTTGATTATGAGAGAAAGGATTAGTATCGGTCTCCACAATTGTATGGAAGTATCATGTTTGGGTTCGTGAAGGTTTGGAGTCAGTTTGGGTGACCATTGGTATTATTCGAGGAGATGTGCATTTACTTTTGGGTCAGAATTGTTCAGTTGTAGCTGAGGGACTATGTTTATATTATCATAAGGACTTATGGGTAATCTAGTAAATCACTGTCATAGGGTCGATGGATTTCAGTTCAAATTGAGGTATGGCAGTGTCATCGGGTCTTATTGAAGTATGCAAGCGAGGTTAATGATATTTTACTAATGGAAACTATTCGGGTAGTTCTAATGGTTTACACCAATATTGGAAACATATTGAAGAAGTACAAATGGTTATAGTAATTCTTTAGTGTGGTCAAATGGTCTTCTAAGGATTTTGCTCATCAAAGCAATCAGTAGGTTTGTGTATAATTCGGTGAATTCAAAAATTGAAAAGGGTTGGATGATTGTTTTGGCTAAGGGGTTCCAACTTCGGGGTACTAAACTAACGAAATTGGATTTAGCGCAACAAGTTCTTGATAAGATCGATTCTGATGGAAAAGCTTAAAATTTGCTCACATTAAAGAAGGATCCTTTTCTGGCAAGAGAAAATCATGATATGGACTTGTGGCATGTGCTATTGTGTTTCTAAGAAATCTTGGTGATGATGACGGCTCGGAAGGTGTGAAGGAAGTATTAGCAAAATAAGAGTACTCTAGCGGTTCAGGTTTGGCAATGGATTGCGACGACAGTCAGAGGGTTGTGGTGTCTGCGACGGTATTTTGGAATTAACCAATTTATTCAGTGATATGGTTATAGATAGAGTCAGGTAATTCCAATAGGGACAATTAGCATATTCGAGGATTAACCGGGAAAGGAATGTCGGGTATGAAAGAATGGGAAATTTGGTTATTTGAGCTAAGTTGAAGGATGTTTTGATTGATAGGGTGACCTAGCATGTGTCACGACCCGAACTAGGTCCATGACAAGCGATCGAGCTTACCCTGCCCGATGTCCCAACTTACGTCACTTGATCCACAATATGGTGTTTTTTTTTTTTTTTTTTTTTGAAAGTTGTAAACACGATACCAAAGTCAACACGTTATTCAGAACGTCTCAAGGCGTGTTACACACATACATACATACATGCGCCTGACATAGGGCCAGGCGAGCCAAAAAGCCTTACACCAATTCTGTACGACAAAATGACGACCGACAAAACCAAACAGTACTCATGACACCCAAGCTGTTCGCAGACTCCTAAAGAGTATGACTTACAAGACATATATACAAAATTATACCGAAATAAGAACAGCCTCCGGAACTAGTGGAGCTGTCTGACTTCCCAAAGCTGTCTCCCCCTAAATAGCTGGATCGCCGGGTCGCGTCCCTGGACATGCGTGGCATGAAACGCAGCCCCCGTAAAAAGGGGGTCCGTACGAGATATGTACTGAGTATGTAAAGCGATAATAAATCATAACTAGCACATAGTTTAGGGAAGAAGTGGTCATAACCAGCCCAATACCTGCAGTCTTCGCTGATAGAAGCAGAAACGTGTACGCAAGGTCTCAACAGTCCTTAAGTAATTAACACAATCCATCCAACATATTCAAATAAGCAATGTAGTCTAACACTTTCTTTCAGGAAAATAATACGACGTAACGTACGTGCCGCTTCCGGCTCAATAATATACTATAGTAGCCTCATCGGGCAGCCGCTTCCGGCATAATAATAATATAATAGCCCCATCGAGCAGCCGCTTCCGGCATAATAATAATATAATATAATATATAAATTAAAAAAGATCATAGATGAAAAGCAGTGGCAAAACCTCGAACCCCTTTCGGAGTGGTTTTTTTTTAAATTAGCATACTCAGACATAAGCTGAGGCCATAGCTCGCTCAGGCATAAGCCGAGGCCATAGCTCACTCAGTGATCAGCTGAGGCCATCGCTCACTCGGACATAAGCTGAGGCCATAGCTCGCTCAGACATGAACTGTGGCCATCGCACCCCCTTCGGAGTGGTTTTGGAAAAGGCTAGATAATAAAATATCGCACCCCCTTCGGAGTGGTTGTGAAGTCTAATTCATATTCCCTTTAGCTTGAGACCGACAATTAGTAAGTTTAAATAATAATTCCTGGTTGAAATCATTAGCAACCCACAACAAAGTTTCAATGAATCCAATTCAACATGAAAGACTAACAACCGTACAGAACTAGGTCAAATGGAGCAATACGAGAGGTCTCGGGCCTTATGGGCCCACCTCGGGTCAAGTCGGGGTGACGCACAAAAATTACGTGCATTAGGTCTAGTGAAGTCATCCGTGAAATTTTCGGGGCGATCGGGTTACATTTATGCAAGTTATGGAGGTTTAACCCTTTTTCCAACAAGTGTGCTCTTTAAGGCTCAATTCTACTGAATGAATAGTGCCAAAAATCTAACTCGGATTCCTATGAACGGAATGTTCCCCGAGGCTCAAATCAAGACCTAGCACAACTAGGACATGCCAAAGGAAGGAAAGGGACAGCTTTACATACCTTTCTTGCCTTTTATGATCGCCAAAGCTCAAATCCCATTCCGTCAAAAACCTACAAATGGTCACATTTACCAGTTACTATTCATAAGGCTTGAAGTCCCAACTTTGATTTAGGATTTTCCTACCGAAATTTCGGCAGCACCTCCCCTATAAACATAACATCCCCGAGACTTAGCTCGGCTTAAAGTATCAACACAGCAACCCAACAACCACATTCACAACAACAACAAGCATCACACAACACATAATATGGCGTAACTAGCCATCTTTCCGACATAGCGTAACATCTTTCATTCCGACCTTACATTTCCAAACTAATCTTACCATTTTCATATTCGTCACTTATCAAGGTCATTACAACATACTTCGGAGGCATATCATATCGTTTTCACCGAATATTCATAAAGTATACACAATATACAAGTTTCCTACTAAGGGCATATTTCACCCACAACTTCCAATCTTTTAGCAACATGTTCATGATATGTGTCTATCTTTCAACTACATCAATGACAACCATAATTTGCCTCTTAATACTTTCATTTCCACATTTACACAAACCATAATTAGGTTGCATAATTTCCTTTAACAACTTAACAACCATTTTTGCATAATAACAAGAGCCATTATTCTTCCATTCTTTTCACAATATGACAATTAACATACTAGTGAAATTTAATTCACCTTCCCTCCTAGACATAGCAACACACGGCCACACACTAAAATTTCCAACTTACTCCAATTCATTCGACTTTCATTTCTAATACAATTTTTACCATAACAATGACTAGATTTCAACAAAAATTCAACTCATCATATACATGCAACATATGCATACCCACGGCCACATGCACTTCCTCCCAACACACAAAATTTTCATGCTTTTCATTCATTCCCACACACTACAACATATATACATATATTCCATGATATAAAAATGGTAGAATTCTTACCTTTTCTCAACTCCTTCACTTGTCACCCAAGCTACTTTCTTGCCAAAGTAATTATACCACCTTGTAGAGAATCTTGCACTTAGTAGTATTACACAACAATTTCAATTTTTTTGTTCAAGATTGAAGGACTAGAAATTTTTTCTTTTCTTTCTTTCCTTTCTTTCTCCCTTACCCGAAACCCTCTTCTTCTTTTCCTCTCAATTTCTTTTGTTTTCTTGAACCTTCCATATGATAAGTATGACTTATATAATATAATCCATTTTATAATTGTCACATGGAAATTAATGAATCCATGGACTTGGGCCATGTTGGCCGGTTGGGCCTTCCCTTTGGGCCTCATTTTTCTTTTTTTTTTTTGAGTCCTATAGGCTACATTTCGTAATTCATGAGGCAAGTTTCAAAAATTCCAATTTTGCCCTTGGCCTCCTTTCGCGATTCCACACCAACGCAATCATAGCCAACACATTCATACCAAGTAAGGTCCAAATATGGCCTTATTCATTTCAAGTCAAGTTACTTCTAATTTTTCGAATATGCGAAGATGCCGGATGTAACATCCTCCCCCCTTTTAAAACATTCGTCCTCGAATGTTGGGTTTGTCCTCTTAGGATCCCATCCAAGGTAGCCCCTTTATCCGCTTCCTTAGTTCATATTTATAGCCATGATCTTGTTATGCTATGGGCTCTCCCACCCTTAAGGTTTCAGCTAAGGGTCCCACGAAGTCTCTCGTCTCGACTCACTCTATTAGCCGCTAGGCTCATGCTCTACTGGTGTCATAACACATCATGTCATAGTGATAGGAAACAACTCATATATAGGTTAAATTTACAAATAGGCTATCCGAAGAAGAAGATACCTGGTGGTGCATCCTGCAATGTCTCTGGAGTCGGCCTCCCACCTAAAGCATAAATACGATGTGGCCTTGCACTGGAACTAGGCGCTCCACCCCTGCCCCTACCTCGGCCAGAAGATGTCTGGGGTCCCGTCTCAGGGGCTCTTACTGCAGGTGACGACGCTGCTACCGAATTCCCAAGAATGGCACTGCCCCGCGGGCAGTCTCTAGCATAGTGGCTCGGGTCCCCGCAAGTATAGCATACACCTAGTCGACATCGTCCTACGTGACGCCTCCCACAACTCGCGCATCGAGGAGGGGGCATCACCTCCTGCCCTGACCCCGCAGGCCACTAAGAACTTGACGCATAAGGAGAATTTTGGCTCTGTCTAGGGAAGGCCTCCTTACCCCGCTGAGACCCATGAAACTGCGAGGGTGCGCTGTGCTGGGGTCTGCTGCCTCTGGTGGGGCCTGTACTCTGATGCTCTGCCCTGGCCCTCTTGGGCTGGCCACCGCTCCGCTCTGAGGTGGCCTCTCGCTGACGCTTTCGATCTTCTGACCCCTGAGCATAGGCCTGAACACGAGCTATATCCATGCCCGGCTGCATTGCCACGACCATACAAGCCTCCTGCCACTTCGGTTCTAATCCCATCACATACCGGTGAATTCTATCTTCCATGTTTTGCACAATAGCAGGGGCATATCTAGCTAGAGAATCAAACTCCACACTGTACTCTCTAATGGACATGTTACCCTGTCGTAGGTTAAGGAATCTGTCAACTCTTGCCCGCCTTAACTCAGGTGGCATGTGATGACGCAAGAAGGCATCCGAGAATTCCTGCCAAGTCGGCAGAGGGGTGTCCCTGCCTCTCGATAGCTTCCACGACTGAAACCAATTAATTGCTATGCCCTATAACCTGTAGGAAGCTAGCTGAACAGACTCTGTAGCTGATGCCCTCATTATATCCAGAGTACGCTGTATGCCATCTATGAACTCCTGAGGGTCGGCATTGGGGTCCGTGCCCTTGAATTCTAGGGGGTTTAGGGCAAGGAAGTCTCGGGCCCTGGCACTAGCGGCCCTATCCGAATACTCATTTCCCCTATCCTGTTGCCCAGCTTGGGCAGCAAGTATCTGAGTTATCAATTGTATGGCATCCTTCATCTCTCTTATCTCCTGATTCTACGCATCCGGCTGATGAACTGGAGGTACCGGTACTGGTGCTGGAGCTGGGGCTGGATCAGATGCCCCCCTGGGCCCTTCCGGAGATAGGGAAGTAGGAGAACTCTGGGACAGAATATGTATTCCAGTGTAAGTCCGAGCCCTGGTAAGTCTGGGGGCTTGGCTGGCTGCCTCATCTGTAACCGCCTTGCCCTTCTGTGCTGCCGTCGCTTTACCCTTCCTAGCCATTGCTGAAATTATACAAACAATTGGATTAGGGACTTTACTTACGACACAACCCTATCCGCACGATCTTTACCAAGAAAGAAAGGATGACACCCTATTAATGTCTCGTAGCCTCCTGCTTATAGGTGTGGTGCACAACACACCGATAATCAAGACTCTACTAGACACCGTCTGCGAACATGCCGAGGACTGAACTGCTCTGATACCACTTTTGTCACGACCCCAACTAGGACCATAACAAGCGATCGAGCTTACCCTGCCCGATGTCCCAACTTACGTCACTTGATCCACAATATGGCATTTTTTTTTATTTTTTTTTAAAGTTGTAAACACAATACCAAAGTCAACACGTTATTCAGAACGTCTCAAGGCGTGTTACACACATACATACATACATGCGCCTGACATAGGGCCAGGCGAGCCAAAAAGCCTTACACCAATTCTGTCCGACAAAATGACGACCGACAAAACCAAACAGTACTCATGACACCCAAGCTGTTCGCAGACTCCTAAAGAGTATGACTTACAAGACATATATACAAAATTATACCGAAATAAGAATAGCCTCCGGAACTAGTGGAGCTATCTGACTTCCCAAAGCTGTCTCCCCCTAAATAGCTGGATCGCCGGGTCGCGTCCCTGGACATGCGTGGCATGAAACGCAGCCCCCGTAAAAAGGGGGTCCGTACGAGATATGTACTGAGTATGTAAAGCGATAATAAATCATAACTAGCACATAGTTTAGGGAAGAAGTGGTCATAACCAGCCCAATACCTGCAGTCTTCGCTGATAGAAGCAGAAACGTGTACGCAAGGTCTCAACAGTCCTTAAGTAATTAACACAATCCATCCAATATATTCAAATAGGCAATGTAGTCTAACACTTTCTTTCAAGCAAATAATACGAAGTAACGTACGTGTCGCTTCCGGCTCAATAATATACTATAGTAGCCCCATCGGGCAGCCGCTTCCGGCATAATAATAATATAATAGCCCCATCGAGCAGCCGCTTCCGGCATAATAATAATATATTATAATATATAAATTAAAATAGATCATAGATGAAAAGCAGTGGCAAAACCTCGCACCCCTTTCGGAGTGGTTTTTTTTTAAATTAGCATACTCAGACATAAGCTGAGGCCATAGCTCACTCAGGCATAAGCCGAGGCTATAGCTCACTCAGTGATCAGCTGAGGCCATCGCTCACTCGGACATAAGCTGAGGCCATAGCTCGCTCAGACATGAACTGAGGCCATCGCACCCCCTTCGGAGTGGTTTTGGAAAAGGCTAGATAATAAAATATCACACCCCCTTCGGAGTGGTTTTGAACAGTCTAAATAATAAAATATCGCACCCCCTTCGGAGTGGTTGTAAAGTCTATTTCATATTCCCTTTAGCTTGAGACCGACAATTAGTAAGTTTAAATAATAACTCCTGGTTGAAATCATTAGCAACCCACAACAAAGTTTCAATGAATCCAATTCAGCATGAAAGACTAACAACCGTACAGAACTAGGTCAAATGGAGCAATACGAGAGGTCTCGGGCCTTGTGGGCCCACCTCGGGTCAAGTCGGGGTGACGCACAAAATTTACGTGCATTAGGTCTAGTGAAGTCATCCGTGAAAGTTTCGGGGCGATCGGGTTACATTTATGCAAGTTATGGAGGTTTAACCCTTTTTCCAACAAGTGTGCTCTTTAAGGCTCAATTCTACTGAATGAATAGTGCCAAAAATCTAACTCGGATTCCTATGAACGGAATGATCCCCGAGGCTCAAATCAAGACCTAGCACAACTAGGACATGCCAAAGGAAGGAAAGGGACAACTTTACATACCTTTCTTGCCTTTTACGATCGCCAAAGCTCAAATCCCGTTTCGTCAAAAACCTACAAGTGGTCACATTTACCAGTTACTATTCATAAGGCTTGAAGTCCCAACTTTGATTTAGGATTTGCCTACCGAAATTTCGGCAGCACCTCCCCTATAAACATAACATCCCCGAGACTTAGCTCGGCTTAAAGTATCAACACAGCAAGCCAACTACAACATTCACAACAACAACAAGCATCACACAACACATAATATGGCGTAACTAGCCATCTTTCCGACATAGCGTAACATCTTTCATTCCGACCTTACATTTCCAAACTAATCTTACCATTTTCATATTCGTCACTTATCAAGGTCATTACAACATACTTCAGAGGCATATCATATCGTTTTCACCGAATATTCATAAAGTATACACAATATACAAGTTTCCTACTAAGGGCATATTTCACCCACAACTTCCAATTTTTTAGCAACATGTTCATGATATGTGTCTATCTTTCAACTACATCAATGACAACCATAATTTGCCTCTTAATACTTTCATTTCCACATTTACACAAACCATAATTAGGTTGCATAATTTCCTTTAACAACTTAACAACCATTTTTGCATAATAACAAGAGCCATTATTCGTCCATTCGTTTCACAATATCACAATTAACATACTAGTGAAATTTAATTCACCTTCCCTCCTAGACATAGCACCACACGGCCACACACTAAAATTTCCAACATACTACAATTCATTCGACTTTCATTTCTAATACAATTTCTACCATAACAATGACTAGATTTCAACAAAAATTCAACTCATCATATACATGCAACATATGCATACCCACGGCCACATGCACTTCCTCCCAACACACAAAATTTTAATGCTTTTCATTCATTCCCACACACTACAACATATATACATATATTCCATGATATAAAAATGGTAGAATTCTTACCTTTTCTCAACTCCTTCACTTGTCACCCAAGCTACTTTCTTGCCAAAGTAATTATACCACCTTGTAGAGAATCTTGCACTTAGTAGTATTACACAACAATTTCAATTTTTTTGTTCAAGATTGAAGGACTAGAAATTTTTTCTTTTCTTTCTTTCCTTTCTTTCTCCCTTACCCGAAACCCTCTTCTTCTTTTCCTCTCAATTTCTCTTGTTTTCTTGAACCTTCTATATGATAAGTATGACTTATATAATATAATCCATTTTATAATTGTCACATGGAAATTAATGAATCCATGGACTTGGGCCATGTTGGCCGGTTGGGCCTTCCCTTTTGGCCTCATTTTTCTTTTTTTTTTTAGTCCAATAGGCTACATTTTGTAATTCATGAGGCAAGTTTCCGAAATTCCAATTTTGCCCTTGGCCTCCTTTCGCGATTCCACACCAACGCATTCATAGCCAACACATTCATACCAAGTAAGGTCCAAATATGGCCTTATTCATTTCAAGTCAAGTTACTTCCAATTTTTCGAATATGCGAAGATGCCGGATGTAACAACATGACTATCGGTGTACTTCGTTCCTGTGGAGGCTTTTGTGAGGTGGTAACGGGAGTTCCTTAGTTTCTCTTCGATTGTTCGTAATCTTTCTTTTTCGTTCGAGGATGAATAATTGTTTGATTAGTATCTAATGTAACGACCCGTTTGGTCATTTTAGGTATTTTACCTCTTTTACCCTTGTTGACCCTTCCCCCAGCTTCATTAGAGTGGTTTTGACTCGTTGGTATGGTTAGTGCGGTTCCCGTAGTGATTGGGATTGGATTAGTTTGAAGACTTTAGAAGCCCTTAAGTTGAATAACCAAAAAAGTATTGACCAATAGTTGAATTTTGGGTATTCAGGTCTTTTTGGGATTTTCGTTAGTTCAATTAGGTCTAGATGGTCGATTATGACTTGGTAGGATGATTGGTTTGGTTCCCGAGGCACTGAGGGGTATTTTGGGCCTTGTGTTGGAAACTTCATTTTGGGCGTTTGAAGGTTGATCGGGTCAAGGTGACCTCCGTTGGGAATTCCAAGGCACTGTTATGCTGGTAGCGTATTTTTACATGTGTCGGTATAATTAGTTTTTATCCAGAAGGTTTCGGATGGATGTCGAGATTAGAGATTGAACTTGGTGAATCTAGTTTTCTAGTGTGTCGCGCGTGCTGGGTATTAGCTTCATCTGTGGGCCCGCCTCCATGAGGCCAGGTCAGCAGATTCGAGTTTTGGCGGAGCTGGGTGGATCCGCACTTGACCTCAACCTTCAATTGAATTAATATCTCGTACAAAAATATTGAAATGAAAACATTCAAAAATTGCTAAAGTTAGTCGGTGTTACTTTCCTCGGATTTGAAATAGTAATTTTTTTTACCATAAATAATTTGGTCATTCAGAAAAAACATTGCAAATATTCAAATAGTTGATTAGATTTTAAATTAATTAGATTAAATTCTTGTAATTTTTATTAGTATTGAAATTAACTCCACGATAATCTTTTAGCAACGTAACGACCCATTTGGTCGTTATTGCACTTTTGACCCATTTGCCCTGTAGACCCTTCTCCAAGCCCTGGTATTATTATTTTGACCTGCGGGGATGGGCGACACGGTTTCTCAGGTAATCGGGCAAGTTTTATTATGACTTATAAGAATTAGAACCTTCAAGTGAAAACCTTTCACCGATAGTTAATTTTTGGGTAAATAGACCTTTTTTAGAAATTCATAGATTTTGTGAGGTCCGGAAGGCCGATATGAATTGGTGGGGTATTCAGTTCAATTTCTGAGGCATTCGTGAGAGTTTTGTGCTACGAGTTTGAAAGTTGGTTTCTGGCCGTGGGGGGTTGACCCGGTCAAAGAGACCTCCGATGGGAATTCCGAAACCACAAGTGAGTTCATAGTGTGTTTTTATGTACTTGTACATATTTGTTTTGTATCTGGGAGGTCTCGGGATTGGGTGAACTTGGTGAAAAATAAGAATTTCACTGGTTTCTAGTGTCTCGCCCCAGCGAGACTGGGTGCGCCCCAGTGGACCCGCCTCAGCGATTCTTCGTCTGCAGGCATGGAAGTTATGTTGTTTAGCTGAAAGCCGCCCTAGAGGATGGTCCTCCGCAGAGGACATTCCGCGGAAGTGAAACCACTTCCGCTAGAGCGGAAGACGCTGAATCAGTGTCATTAATTGCCTAATTCTAACCATTCATTTCCCATTCCCCAAATTAATTCTCCAAGTGACTCAAAGGATATTTGAAGTATTTTCTGTGTGTATTCATCTTGGGGTAAGTCTCTTCCACCTTGTTCTTAATTATTTACCATCCTGAGCTTGAAATCTATGGTGAAATCTTGAAAGCTAGTCAGGGAAGATAAGTCTTAACCTAAAACTTGTTAATTGAATATTAGGCTATGAATTCGAGATTAATTGATGGATTTGGTTAATCTAAGCATGTAATTTCATTAATTAGTACTAATAATCTTGAATCTCCAATATGAGTTGAGAAATTGATTATGGAAAATTAGGATTTATGTATAAATTGGGGATTTTCTCTTGAATAATGAAATTGATTAATAATTGAGCTTAACTAGCAATTAGAGAGTAGAATTGAACTTCTAGAGCGTTCGGTCACCAATTCCATTTTTGAAATAGTTGTTTTACCCTTGTGGACCGGATTTCCCCTTCTTCCTTAGTAGATTTTTTATTCGAAAGATTGTATAGCAATATGGGTACCGTTATTCCCCGTTTCTAACTTAGATTACGATAATGACTAGAATTTTATTATTCAGAGGCTCTCCGGAAGGGCAAGGCTCAGGTTTGACGGTTAGTGGCACCAACTCTACATCAAGGTAGGTTACGGATTGCCTTTCGGTTAGACTTCAGTTAGCGAATAATATGTAGGAGTTAGCCATTGATGGAGAAAGCATGCTAAGCCTTCAGGTATGGAGTTGGGATTGATATTCTTAGGTTGGTATTGTTGATAACCATCTGAGCTTGTCGCCTCGTCTATTATGATTTGGCTTGCTGCCATATATGTGATGTTAAGCTTGTTGCTTCTTGTCTTGTTGTTGTTGTGATACTTTCGTCTCTCACTTATCTTGGCATTTATCTTGGATAGGGGAAAGAACTTTATTCGGTATTGATATTGGGATATGTGCTAATGTAGAGGCACGATTGAGATTTGATATAATTACACTTAAAAGTGATATCTTGCATAGCATACTCATTTTCATGATACATTGATATTATTTGTGTTTGGTACTGGTGATGATAAGTGAGAAAGGAACATCTAAGATTATGGATAATTTTGACATGGAAGCCACCTCTAAGTTATGTGCGAAGTGGCTTATGTTGTGGAAGTCGCCTCTGGGCTGTGTGCGGAGTGACTGGTACATGAACTTCGCGGGTCCCCCATGGGTCATGACTATGGAGATGGGGAGATTATCCGTCCGTAGCATGTGTGTACGGAGACAGAAAGCTAGCCAGTGCATCTCATTGCATTGCATATGCACTCATTTATCTCATTCATATATATCACTTGATTCTGCCTTAGTATTTGTATCACGAGTGTTGTTTAGATCTTTTATTGTGTTGTGATTGTACTTGACCGCTCGCATACCTATTTAAGTTCCTTTATTTTATATATGTTATCTAACTGTTGTCGGCCTATACATGGTATTTGTTCTGATACTACCTTGATGTACTATTTTTCTGAGTGCAGAGTTAGAAGTAGGCTCTTCCTCCACACCTCGTGAGTGATCCCAAGGCTCGGCCTAGAGTGTCAAGGGTGAGCTTCTGATGGATTCCGCTTCCCAGAGACTCTTCTATCCTACTGTCTTTATTTCTTATTCTAGGACAGATTTATTATTTGGACTTGTATTCTAGATTTATGTATTTAGTTGCTCTTGTACTATTCAGACCAGATCCGAGGGATTTATGATGTATTCCACATATTTAGCTATTTATGATTTCAGACTATCTTATCTTCTTATTTACTTACTTATGTTTGTTTTGGAAGTTGAATAAGAGAATGGTCTACCCACCATAGGGTTAGTGTGGGTGCCCGCTTGACCCACGAGTTGGGTCATGACAAGTTGGTATATTAATCCTAGGTTACCCGGTCTATAAGTACAAGAGCATGTCTAGTAGAGTCTTGCGGATTAGTACGATAAGCTCGGTACTTATTTACGAGAGGCTATAGGACATGTAGGATACATCGAATTCATTCTTTCTTGCTACTTTACTCAAATTGGTATAAAGAAAATTCGAATTGGTAACAGATTAACTTCTATCCTCTCACAGATAGTGAGGATGCGCACTACCATTGCTAGGGATGACATGCCCCAGCCCACTGTTGCGATCAGAGCACTAAGACGAGGTCACATGAGTGGTTATGGCCGTGCCAGGTGATATGGAGCAACACCAGCTAGGGACGAGGCCCCTGCACCTGGTCAGAGGTGTGTTAGATCATTACCGCCAGAGCCAAAGTGGCTGACAGAGCACCAGGTTGAGTGCGAGCATGTAGTTTAGGGAGGGCTGGGACCAACTCACACTCATCCTGAGGTGATTTTTACTCTAGCACTTTCGGACACCATGGCTCGTATTCTATCACATCTTGATGGATAGCATGTCGTGGGTGGTACCACCACTCCTGGAGGATCACAGACTAGAACAGGAGCTCATACTCCTGAACAGGGCTAGACTCTAGGGATGCAGCCTGCTACTGCCATGGCTCCAGGATTGATGGGATTCCAGTACCTGCTAGTTCTCGTAGGCCCATTGCTGGCCAAGTTATGACCCTTGGAGACTAGGAGCTGATTGGTATATTTCTTAAGATAGAGCCGCCGAGATTTTTCGGTACGCTGAGTGAAGATGCGTACGTGTTTGCTGTGGACATTCATGAGAAGTTGTATAAGATGGGAATTATTGAGTCCCATTGGGTTGATTATATGTCCTACATGTTTTGTGGGGACGCAACGACTTGGTGGAGGTCCTTCATGTATTATAGGATAGTTGGGTCGCTTCCACTAACTTGGGCGCAGTTTCTATCACGACCTAACCGGAGGGCCATGACGGACACCCGGAGCTAACCAACCGAGCACCTCTCATCATACTCTCATAATCATGTCTAGGTAAGCCACATGGCTAACTCATAGCTATCATGCACGAATTAACACGAATTTCATCGGACGTAGGCACTTTTGTATAAACATTGTTAAATATGCCCATATATACACAAGCCGACAAGGCCATCAAAATGATATACAAAGTATGAGCTGAGGAAGGTGAGGGATATCTAATTTTACATATCTATCTACGATCCTCTATGAAGAGTATGTAACATCATAAAGATGGGAAAGGTCCCCGGTATGCCCACATATATACCCAAAAGGAATAATACCAACTACTATAGCTCGGGATCAAAAGGAGCAGTGCTATACTGTTACTGACGAAGCAGCCTATGGGTTTGGTATGTCTCCCTGTCTACCTATGGGCATGAACACAACGTCCGCAAACAAAAAGAACGTCAATACAAATAATGTACTGAGTATGTAAGGCATGACTAGTAACATGATAGAAGCATAAAGGATAACATAAAATATAAAGGCCAATTATACCTCTTGAGACGTTCATCGTGCTTACTTAACCTTTCGGTAAAGAAAACGTCCCATACCTATACATATACATATTACGATACTATACTCGACCATGTAGGTTCGGTGTCATCTATACCCGGCCATAACAAGGCTCGGTGTTGTCCATACCCAACTATAGTGGTGTCCGCGCAATGGATATCATACCTGAATATATAAGCTCAGTATCACAAGGTAGCTATAGATATATATATGACATACATGAGTATCCAAAGGAAACATTACACTCTATCGAGGTGACATAAAGTGGGTAACCCCTGATTACCAATATGGAATCACCATCATCATCATCATTACCATCATCACTATGAAGAGATTTTATCCATAATATCTTAAGAATCTTGCAAATCATGAACTTCTAGCATTTCTAGGAATAGGACATTACGGGTATTTTAGATGGATCCGTAATAAGAAAATCATACTTTTAAAAAGAAGGGTTAGCCTTTTATACCTTTACGTCTTCTTAACTATCTAACGTTCTCCTCCAAAGTCCGCAAAATCAGCATTCAAGAGGATTCACACTAACGTCAAGTCTTAGAAATACTCATGATTTAAAACTAGAATAATCAGTAAGCTAGCGAAAATTGGACAACACTTCCCCCATTCCATCTACTTCCACCATATTCCAAATCAATGCCCAAACAACAATGACAACTTCAACAATATCATGCTTAAGATATTTTGTTCAAATTATATCCAATATAACTCCAAAACTCATTCTCATAGTCAATTTATGACAACAACTTCATTACAACCCTTATACACTTTTGTACAACACTCCTTCATCATTATTATTACCCTTCATAACAAGATTATACTCAAAACATTCTAATAATGATAACTCAAGTTAATTTAATACTCAAAATATCATTAAATCAACATTTGAACTTCCTCTTTCACTTTCTTTCCTCAATCAAGTTGCTCAACAACTAAGCATTCTTAATAACATGAAATAGATGTGAAAACTAACCTTTTATCATATAAGAATGATCTTTGGACCAATTTATTTCACTTGAATGAAACCCCAACATCAACACCAAGGAATTCTTGGATTCTACAAACCCTAGTAAGCCTCGCAACACTTAAATCCCTAGATTGTTTTGCCTCTTGATCTTTTATTTCACTTGGGTTTGGTTAAATAAATTTGGAGGAAGGTTCTAGAGCTCTGAAGAACTTGGGAAATTTTTAAAACAAAACAAAATAAGTAAGGGTCGGATATGTATATATATAACTTAAAATCTGGCCCGATCCGGATTTACGGTCAACTTTACGGACCGTAAAAATTATACGGTTCGTATAATTGGACCGTAAAATCCCACCAGTGGTTCACCCTTTTCTAGAATCGATTTACAATGGAGGTCAGCCACGGTCCATAAAATTTATACGGTCCGTATATCTAACCATAAAACCCACTTTTCCCCAAAACGTATTCTTCGTCGATTGGTTCAACCTTTGGTCCTTCCAATACCTGCTAAACATGAACTTAGCCCTTTATAACTATAAGATAAACTTGTCTAACCTCATTCAACCTTGATAACCCCCTTATCGAAGACTAGAACCATTGACACACGACGAATCTAAAAGTACAAAACCACGAGGTGTAATAGTTTCATCGGGTATTTCTGGAGAAGTATGTTCCCCGTACTTTGAGGGACCATAATAAAGGTGATTTTATGTACCTAAATCAGAGGGATATGTATGTATTTGAATATAAGGCCTGATTCCTGTCCTTGGCGCATTATGCTACTCAGTTGATTCCTACAGAGACAGAGAGGGTTAGGAGACTTGTAGGCGGAATGGTACTTCAGTTTCATATGGCGTGTCTTCAGATTGTCACCATAGATGCTTCCTTTCAATTCGTGGTGGACCTTGCCGTCAGTGTTGAACAGCTAGGGCCCGAGCCCAAAGTAGGGGTAGTGATAAGAAGCCCCGTCAGTATGGTAGCTAAAATGGGTTGACTTCTAGAGGTGGGGGTTAGTCAGCCAGACCTTACCAGCTACATTATTCAGTCAGTGCTATAGAGTTCTTCAGGCGGTCCTTCGAGGTAGAGTGGGTAGGGTTCAAGACAGGTTTCCGGAGGCTCATATTCTTGCCCAATCAACTGAGCAGGTTACACCGGTTCTTAAGCTTCAGTGTTTTATCCCCCACCATCTAAAGCTTGCTATGTATGTGGTGATACCAAGTATATTGCTAGAGAGTGCCCCAGGTCGAAATAAGTGAGGCCCAGCAGGGTTTAAGATTCTAGACACCTAGAAATCCGGTATCTTCTAATAGTTGGGGTGGTTCTTCTGGTAGAGGCAATGCTCAGACAGGCCGCAATGGTTCACTATCCTCTATGGGTGGATACCAGTTAGGTAGGGGTCGTTCTCAAAATTCCAGAGAAGGATATCAGTCTGGCCAGGGTTATAATTGTTGTGCCTATTGTTATGCTTTTCCTGGCTGGCTGGAGGTCGAGGCGTCAAATATTGTTATCACAGGTACCATTTTTGTTTGTCACCGTTCTGCTTCAGCCTTATTTGATCTAAGATCTACTTTCTCTTATATGTCTGCTTATCATTATGTGGGTTGGAATTTGTTTTGTAATCGACTCGATGTAGCTATTCATGTGTCTACTACAGTTGGAGATTCGGTAGTGGTTGATCTGGTCTATCAATCCTGTTTAGTTACCTTTTTGGGTTACGACACGTGGGTAGATTTGGTGATTCTGGATATAGTAGATTTTGACATCATTTATGGCATGAGTTGGTTGTCTCCTTACCATGCGATATTGGACTGTCACGCCAAGATAGTTACACTAGCCATACCCCTAGACTTGAGTTGAGAGTACTCCTAATCTAGCTCCGAAGAAGATTATTTCCTTCCTCCGAGCGAAGAAGTTAGATGATAAAGGATATTTGTTCTACTTGGCCCATATTCGTGGTACTAATGTTCACACTCTATCACTTAAGTCTGTGCCTATTGTGAGCGAGTTCGCGGAGGTGGTCCCTACAGATTTGCTGAGTATGTCACCCGATTGTGACATTGACCTCTCCATTGATCTAGAGCTAGGCACTCACCCCTTTTCCATTCTGCCATATAGAATGGCACCATCCGAGTTAAGAGAGTTAAGGGAGGAATTGAAAGATCTTCTGAGTAAGGATTTCATAAGACTGAGTGTCTCCCCTTGGGGCGCTCCAGTTCTTTTTGAGAAGAAGAAAGATGGGTCGATGCGGATATGTATTGATTACCGCCAGTTGAACAAGGTCACCATTCGAAATAAGTATCCTATTCCTCATATTGATGACTTGTTTGACCAGCTTCAGGGTGCTTCAGTGTTCTCCAAGATTGACTTGAGGTCAGTTTATCATCAGCTGAAGATTCAGGCCAAAAATATTTTGAAGAGGCCTTTAGGACTCGTTATGGTCATTACGAGCTCCTTGTTATGTCTTTTGGGCTTACGAATGCCCCGACAGCTTTCATGGATTTGATAAATGGAATTTTAAAGCCATACCTGGATTCCTTTGTCATAGTCTTCACTGATGATATTTTGGTGTAGTCACGAAGCAAGGAAGAGCATGACCATCATTTGAGGATTTTTTTTTGGTTTGTTGAAGGAAAAAAAGCTTTATGCCAAGTTTTCTAATTGTGATTTTTGTCTTGATTTTGTGGCATTCTTAGGCCACATTGTGTCAAAGGATGGGATTATGGTTGATCCTAAGAAGATTAAGGCTGTTAGAGATTGGGCGAGGCCCACTTCAATGACTGAGATTCGTAGCTTTGTAGGTTTGGCCAATTACTATCATCAGTTTTTTAAAGGGTTTGCTTCAATTACTAAAAAAAGGTACCTTTCCAGTGGTCCGATAATGTGAAGAGAGCTTCCAAAAGCTCAAGACCTTGTTGACTAAACCTCTAGTTTTGTATTACCCATGGAGGGTAAGGATTTCTCTGTGTATTGTGATGCATCGCGTGTTGGTTTGGTCGCCGTGTTGATGTAAGAAGGAAAGGTCATTGTTTATGCTTCTAGGCCGTTGAAGATTCACGAGAAGAAATACCCCACTCATTTGGTCATTTGGTTGGAAAGTGGGTTTTTGGCCGCTCAGGGTTGACTTGGTTAATGAGACCTCATTTAGGATTTCCCGAGTGCACGAGTGAGTTCGTAGCGCATTTTTACATGTGTTTGCATATTTGGTTTGTATTGGGGGGTTGCGGGAGAGTCTCGGGATTTGGGGTGATGAGAGTCAAAAACCAAATTTTTGCTGTTCCTGGTGTTAGTGCAGGCGCGAAGGAGGTCTCGTCTATGTTGACATGCTCCAGCGAGAGGAGGCCCGTAAGAGCGAAGGACATGTGGTTTGTCCTTGGTTCACCCCTGTGAAGATATTGCTGCCGGAGCGAGTTTGCAGCCGCGAGCGAAGCTCAGCCGTCGCGGACATGGGATATTTTGAGTGTTTCTGCCCGGCGAGGAATATTCTACCCGTACGTGTTCGCTGGTGCGAGCTCGAGTGCGCAGGTGTGCGAATCACTAAATAAAATGTGCCTTTAGTGTGTTCCATCCTTAGACAATTCATTTTAAACCCTTAAGTCTTGAGAACTATTTTGGAGAAGATTGAAGAGATTTCAAGGTGAAAACTATTGGATAAGTCTTTTAACTTGGTATTTTGATTATTCGCTTGAATTAGGTTCATTACCCAAGTTTAGAATGTTTAGATTAAAGAGGAAATGAAAGGGTTTTGGAACCTAACCCAAAAACTAGGGGTTTTGGTAATTGAGCATGAATTAGTGATTACTTATGGATGTTTTTTGGTATGTGAGTTATATTAAGTATGAGGATCATGATTATAGGTCCAATTTACTATTTTGTCCTTTTGGGTTCGGAATCCTAATTTTAGGGCTTAATTTGGGGATTTGAAATTATGTAGCAATATGAGTATTGATAGACTCATATTCTAATGTATAATCCCTATTTGACTAGACTTTGATCGTTCGGAGATTGTTCAGCTAGGCAGCAGGGAGTTGTGATTCGATATTCGGCATTCCAGCCAAGTTGAGATTGTTACATCCCGTGTTTTTATGCGTGGGAAAACGTATGAGTTAAATGACATTAGTAATGGAAAATGAGGTTATCCCCCAAGCTTATAGGTGGTTAGAGTGATGGTACAGATGTGTCGTAAGGATTACAAGTTAAGCAAATCGAAGAAAATCAGTTTTGTCGAGGTTCAAAATTTTTTTGAATGAAATACAATCCAAGTTATAATATCCCGTATTTTCGGAATAGGAAATTGAATAGTCCAACACGAGCAAATTTACCCAAGCCCGGTGGATTTGGTCATATTCAAGCATGAAAATCAAGAAGTCAGTGTATATAAGGAATGAAGTCCCGAAATGATTTAAGACAAAAAAGTACGACTATGATGACTGTAAATAATATTTTATGTGTGTCAAATGATGTTATGGACTAGTGCTATATCACATGAGTATAAAAATGAGTATATAAGTACTATTTAAGTGGATTGAGATCAAGAAATTTATTGTGTGGATAATTGGTCAATTATTAGAATAAAGTGGGAGAGTAATGAATTAATTGGTATTAATTAGAAGTATATTGATATGTTTTACATGGATGGGTGATGAAGTGTATAGTCTCCACTTAGACACATAGAAGGGTAGCAAGTGGTGGCAAAAAAATGAATCACAAACTTTGCATACCCCGCCCTCTTCAGAGGGGCACCAGCCCCAGCTCCAGCACCTGCTCCAGTGCCCCCAGTTCCTTAGCCAGACGCATCGGGTAAGGGAATGCAAGATGCCATTCAGTTGTTGACTAGATTGGTAACCACTCAGTCTCGGCGTCAGGGAGCTGGTTTTGACCATGCAGATCGAGCAGTTAGTGGTAGGGTCAAGGATTTCCTTAATTTGGACCCTCCAGAGCTCTTTGGTTCGAAGCAGAATGTGGACCCCAGGACTTTATCGATAGGATGCAGAGGACGTAGAGGGTAATGCATGCTAGTACGACTGAGTCAGTGGAGTTTGCTTGTTATCGACTTCGTGATGTTGCGATACAGTGGTATGAGACTTAGGAGTTATCTAGAGATGAGGATGCTCCTCCAGCGATTTGGCAAGAACTTTTAGAGGCTTTTATTTGCCATTACTTGCCGCTAGAGATTCGACGGGCTCATGCAGATAGGTTCTTGAAAATAAGGCAGAGGGGCATGAGTTTCCGAGAGAACAGTTTAATTTTTAATTCCTTGGCTAGATATGCCCTAGCTGTGGTGGCTGATATGGAGGATCGAGTTCACCAGTATGTAGTTGGTTTAGAGACACATCTGATTGATTATTGTATGGCAGCTTCGCTTCAGCTAGGTAAGGATAATTCTTGTATTTAGGCGTATGCTCAGAACCTTGAAGAGTGTAAGCGACAGCGGAAGGCCGAGCACGAGCATGACCGAGGCCATGGCAAGAGGGCCAGATCTTCAGATGCTGCCAATGAGTTTAGAGGGGGCCAAAGGCGGTAGTATTCTAGATATTCAGCCCATTCAGCAGCCAGTGCACCTCTACAATTTTGGGGATCTCACTGTGATAGAATTACTTATCATGGGCAAGGGCAGAATTCCCATACTACAGGTTCTCAGCAGCAGAGAGGCTTAAGATAGGAGATGCTACCTCCTCGGCGGTGTGCTATTTGTGGTAAGAACCACTTGGGATCGTGTCGTTGGTGTGCATGTTAGACTTGTGGGGTTCGTAGTAATTTTTCTAGGGAGTTTCCGATAAGATTTGGGGGCAGTATGACACAAGCAGAGGGATTAGTTTCTGCATCATTACCTTCGGTGCATGCCTCAGAGCGAGGACTTCAAAAATCTTCTAGTTGAGGTAGAGGCAGGGGTGGAGGATCTAGCTCCGGCAGTGGTCTGAATCGTATCTATGCTTTAGTTGGGGGGCCAGATCTAACGTCATCACCCAACGTAGCCACAGGTACATTGTTCGTTTCGGTCCTGATGAAATATATATATTGGTTAGATCGGATGCTAAATTAATTTTATTGACCATAAGTTTGGTAGGAAAACCGCTCTAGTAAATAAACTCTTAGAGGGAGTTACCCTCTATAGATGACTTCGTAATAGTTGGCAAGGAATATAAGGATTATGAGAAGGAGTATTGCAACCTAGTGGATCTATAAAATTAGAGGCATAAGTAAGTGTCATGCTATCTTAGAATTGATTGTGAGTCCCAACCTGTACGTAAATAGAAAAGGTAATACCCCGACATTTAAGAGTAGCTTATTAGGGTGATCAAGTTAACCTTAGAGAACTATGTGTAATAGCCAATAAAGGGTGGACAGGAAAGATAAGATAGTCCATTGTTGCATCTAGAATGGTTGTAACAACGACATATGGAGATTATTACGTGTGTTATAATGAATCAAAGTGTCGAAAGGATGATTAGGAAGGCCGAGTAGGATATATTACAATCAAGCATCCGCACTTGTCTTCACTCTATGAAGAGAACAAGATTAGGATATCTCTATTCCCAAATACGTCAGATGTTAGTAGTAGTGCCAATTGATCATTTGAGGCCCTGTTATAGTTGTTTGATGTGGCCCTCTATCGCAAAGTATTGTTGGCTTGCTACAGGACGAATGGATAGTACCATAGTTATAAGCAAGGCTTTCTTGATGTTCTGTGAGTCCAACATTCGACGACGAATGTTCTAATGGGGGGAAGGATGTTACATCCCATGTTTTCATGTGTGGAAAGGGTACAAGTTAAATGATATTAGTAATAGAAAATAAGGTTATCCCGCAAGGTTATAGGTGGTTAGAGCGATGATACAGATGTGTCGTAAGGATTAGAAGTTAAAAAAAATCGAAGAAAATAAGTTTTGTCTAGGTTTGAAATTTTTTTGAATGAAATATGGTCCAAGCTATAATCTCCCATATTTTTGTACTAGGAAATTGAACCATCCAACATGAGAAAATTTACCCTAGCTCGGAGGATTTGGTCATACTCAAGCAGGAAAATCAAGAACTCGGTTTATACAAGTAATGATGTCCCGAAATGATTTAAGACGAAAAATTGTGACGACGATGATTGTAAATAATATTTTATGTGTGTCAAATAAGGTTATGGACTAGTGCTATATCGCATGAGTACATACTTGCTGGATTGTTCTTGTTGTTGTTCTTAATATATGGAGTTTGGGGAAATAGAAAGAACTGGGGAGATGCTGCCCATTTTGTTTTAGGATCAGTTAAATTTTCATTATACGATTAAGAGAATCGTTTGTATAATTAACAATAGTATCATTATTGTTATCATATAGATCGTGGACTAGATACGAGTTGAGTTTTTGAGCCGTTCAGCTAAGGCCAGGTATGTTAAGGCTATCATTTCTTTCATTTTGGCATGACCTATGGCATAATGAAGCGTAAATTAATGTTGCTCCATAATGACTCTACTATTAGAAGTCTAGGGTGGTCTACTCTTTGTCATTCATATGATTGTGTTTCATAACATATTGTTCCTTGAGTTCCTAAGTCTCGAAGAGGCATATATATATAAGGTTTCATATTTCATATACATTTTCTTAATTGATTCTAAGTCCCCAAGGGGGCGTATGATAATAATGATGATGTACTTAACAAGATAAAAAGGTAAGGACTAGAAAGTCACTCCGAAGGGAGTTCCGAGTTTTATAAGCTTTGTCATGCATTATGTATACATATATATATATATATATATATATATATATATATATATATATATATATATATATATATATATATATATATATATATGTATGTATATATATATATATATATGTATACATAATACATACATACATACATACTTGTGCATCATGATTTTGGGGAAGGAGAAGGGCTATGGCATTATATATGCAAACCACCTTATCAGCTGGTATACGATTGTTATGATGCCCGAAGGGACCAATATGATATGATGCCTGACAGGGCAGCAAATGGATAAAGGTATATATGCATATATGATATATGTTTTCAAGAGATTATTAGGCATACTCATGGCTCTTAGTGACAGGTTACAGTTCAGGTTGATTCTCGTATCCCTTCTGATTCATATCGTATTTATTATGTCTTCTTGCTGCCTTACAGTAACATCCCGTAAATTCGAGTTAGGTGTGAATGTCTAAAAATCTAGTGTTAAGATGATATTATACCTATATGAATCCATTCTCGATGAATTCGGGTGGAAGATGGCCGTTTTGAAGCGAAACCAACAATTGAAGTTCTTAAGAGCTCTTAAATTCGCCTAAGTTTTGGTAGGTCTATCTTCTGGGCGATTTTCATGAAAATGTGTTGTGAATTTGGAAAAACTTCCTTGATGAAATTGTAGATCTTTGAAATAGCTTTCCAGTGGTAGGTAGCCCAGCCCAAGCAAAGTTGGGTACAAAAAGTTATGATTGTTTTACTGAGCGAAGGTCAATTATCGAAAAAGAAACAAATGTGCTGGGCCTGCATCGCAGACCCAACACAGAAGAACTCGCTGCAGACCAAAATAAAGATATGATAAGGTGTTGAACCCACGACCGGACTCAGCATGGATCGGGAATTATTTTCTGATTCCGAATTCCTTTAAGTCCTACTTCGTTGTCTTATTTCCCACTTCGTTTCAAATCAATATTTCTGAGGAAAAGAACCCTAGAAAATTCTCTCTAACCCTAAGGTGAGTTCTCACTCAATTTGATCATTCCCACACCATATCCATCCCCTCTTGATAGCAAATCATCTCTCTAAAACCCTAAGTTCTTGTATATTCAAGAAGAGGAAGAAGAGAGGCGTGTGGGATTCCATCAAAAGGTAAAACTCTTGATTTTAGGAGATTATTATTGTTGCTCGAACTAGTATATAATAAGCAAAAAGGTTAGGATCCACCAATGATTTCCATAAGATTCAAGAATAAGATTTAAGGCTTGCGAAAAAACCTAGTTTTCGAAATTCCAAGAAAACTTCAAGAAACTATTCAAGTTCTAATCTTTATCATCTAAAACAATTGTAGTGCGATTATTGAGTCTTGGAAAGTGCGTTTGAGCGGGATTTGAGGTATGTCTCTGTTACACCCCGTATCTTCGAAGAAGCACTTATCAAATTTGAAACATAAGTACGTTGAGTTATGGTTAAGTAAAACCACTTTTGAATATAAGGAGCGAGCATTATTAAGTATATTTAATGACGAAGGATGTATATAAGGTATACCAGAAGGTTTTATAAGGACATGAGTGGCAGAAATGGAGTAGTACGACTTTGGAAAAAGGATGGGTAATGTTTTGTGTGAAAATTTTGGTCCAACTTGGTCGACGAATATCTCTTAGCATATGAAGTGTTTTGAGGTGAAACAAAATCCTAAAATGAAGTTCGTCGAGTCTAGTTTCCAACTCAACAAACCGCTCATCGATTGGACGTCGGAGTAGAGAATTATGGATGTTACACGTTCAGCTGACAGAGCAGAAACGCGTGCTACAGTACTGCAACAGTAACCGAGTTGCTACAGTACTGTTACAGAAAAATGCTACCGTGACCCGACCCAGATTTGACCCGAATTCGACCCTTATAAAAAGGGTAAGACCCTCTTTTTTTCATCAGATTTTCCCCAAAAAATTCCAGAAATTTAAAGAGGGAATAAAAAAGTGAGCAATTTTCAAGTAGCGGAGTAGTGGTTTAGGTCCGGGAAATGCATGGTTGTGATTCTAGCGTGGATACTGAGGATATTGCGGTCTTAACAAAAAAGAAGGTATGAATCTTTATCTTTTGGTATTATTTAAGACTTAATTACGGAGATAAAGTCGTTAAATAATTGTGTAATAAGTTGGTTAGTTATGGAAGTTGGAAAACAGCGTGTGGGCTGTTTTATGGTACATATTGGTGTTGGAAATTATGTTATTGATGTTGGTATTGTTGTTGTTGTTGTTGGTTGCTGAATTGAGATTCCGGGCTAGGCATATAAACAGGGGAAATGCTGCCCGATTTTCAGCAGGATATAAAATAGTTTGACTTGAGAGCTTAGCACAAATATACTACGATGTGTCTAACGATTGTGTGAATCCTCTTAAATGTAGACTTGCGAGCTCAGACGAATAAGTGTAGTTAATTGGAGGCTGAACAGGTATGTTAAGGCTCGTCCCTTTCTTTCAAAGGTAAGATTCCTATGGTATGATTTCATAAATGTTTCCGTAACCTTGTCTTCAAAAGCCAAAAGTCCATGGTTCTTAAAGCTTCTCATGATGTCTAGGATAAGAATGATTTTATGATGGTGACAATGATAATGATGATTTTTTGTTTATGATTTCAAAGCGAATATGAAAATGTAGAGCTACCTCTAGATGTTCTGTCACGACCCAAACCCCGTGGGCCGCGACTGGTACCCTAACTGGGTACCCATACGTACCTACCCGACCGAAATCGAATCATACAGATTTTTTTTTTTTTTTTTTTTAAAAACAGAAGTACAGAAATAGGCCGGTACAAATACGGCACGCACGCAAGCATACATATATATATATACATATACCTGAACACACAGACATTTACAAGCAAGCCGATAAGGCTAACATACAGACGAAACCCGTAACCCACACATCTATCTACAGGCCTCTACAGACATACAGAGTCATATGACGGGACAGGGCCCCGCCGTACCCAGAATATACATACATACGGAGTACACGAAGACAGAAGGTATATACCAAAGATATATGCCCCGAGTCAAAGGAGCTCTTCAAGTAGCAGAGTCGGAAACCTACGCGGGCGGCGTATCACCTGGTGCGTCTGTACCTGCGGGCATGTAGCGCAGCCCCCGAAGAACGGGGGTCAGTACGGAAAATGTACCGAGTATGTAAAGCAGAAACGTAACAGATATAAACATAGTCCGAACTAGAATCACAGAAATATAACGGGCAAAATCATAAGTCAAACTAACGGACAGAGTTATGATCCAGACAGACATACAGAATCGTGTTACACACAAATGAACAGAATTATAGTTCGGACAGACAGACGGAGTCATAATACGGACAGACGAGCAGAATCTGAATCCATACGGACATACAGAAGCAGAAGCCATACGGACATACAGAAATAGCTGTAACACAGACGGACAGACAGTAGTATGACGGGCAGAATTATGCATGCAGAGTAGCACAGAGTCATACAAAATCATACAAAGACGTGTGCTTTATAAATACAGATGGCACACGCATATATTCATACAGATCCCGGCCCTGTCTGGGGGCGCGGTAACAGAACCCGGCCCTCTTAGTACGGGACGCGGTGGACAGACAGAATCATATCAGATCATATGCCATCCTGGCCGCCATCCCCATACACAGATCATACAGACATACAGATCCCGGCCCGTACGCCGAGGGACGCGGTGAACAATGCAGAGAAATATGCACGATAACAGAACCTGGCCCGGGTCGCAGTGAAAGAATGCATTGAGACAGACACGAATCGATAAATGAGAAACCACCTACCTACAGACTCAACATACAGACTCGATCAATCAGAAGGGTGCCAAACGGCGAGCCAAAATCAGAATATCCAGATAGTATGCATAGCACGCGCTCATATCCTAATTAGGAAGGCACGACAGATTATCGGAGTGGGATGCTCGGATGTTCAGAAATAATATTGTATAAATTACACAAAAATATCCATAATATTCACAAAATAATAGTTCAGAAGTTTTTGGAGAAGATCGGACCAAAACAGAAGTATTGTAAAAATCGTAACGGAAGTATCGGGCCTTGTGGGCCCACCTCGGACCAACCCGAGGCTACATACGTAAATTACTGATGATTGACCTTATGAGGTCACCCATACTCATTCGGAAGTGTTCCGACTCCGTTTGGGGAAGTTTTGTACAAAATCTCACTTTAAGGGCAATTTGCAATAAAATAGTTTCAATTGAATTGAAGGAATTGGAGCGTTTTTCCGTCTCGAATTCCGGGGAACGGAGTCGGACTTAAGGCTCGCGGTCGAGCCTACCACATCCAGAACATGCCTAGGAACGTAGAGAAGTGCTTCACATACCTCGATGGCGCCTTATGCTCTCTTGGCGTCAATCCAAATTTCGCCCAAAATCTGGAAATGGTCAAGTTTACCATTTGGTTAGTTTCATTCTTTCAATACTCTATCTTTACACATAATTGCCTACCGAAATTTCGGCAGCATTTCCTCTGTATATACGACATCCCCGAGACTTAGCTCGGCTCAACTTAGCAACACAACAACCCAGAGGAGACATCCAAACAACAACAAACATCAATAACCACTAAATCATACGCTATGGCATTATTAGCCACCCTTCGACACGACGAATCATCTTTCGTTTTAAGCTTACATTTCCAATCAAAACTTATTATTTTCATATCCATTATCCATCAAAATCATTACGACACACATCGGAGGAATCCATAACATGTTCACATAATATTCACAAGATATTCATAAAATTCACAAACATTCAACTTTCCATCAAGTCACTACTTTTCCAATCCCTTCCTAACTTTCAACATGCAAACTCATCAACACATTTTTATATTCCAAGTTCATTGTCATAAGCATAATTTGCCTCTTAACACTTTCATTTTCACTTATACACAAATCATAACAAAGTTCAATAATTTCCTTCAACAACTTAATAACCAATCTTCCATAACAACATAATTAACATGCTAACAAGATTCAATTCACCTTCCAACACCAACACACACCACACGGCCACATGCTATATTTTCCAAATTTCACTAGTTCATTCCACTTTCATTTCTAATACAATTTCCACCACACTACAACTAACTTACACAAGAATTCAAACCATTAAAATCATGCAATAACCCTATATGCATTCGGCCACACATCCAAAAAATTCCAACACACCAAATTTCCATATTTTTCATTCATTCACACATACTACAACATACATATACCATTTATAACACAACAAAAGCATGAAATCCTTACCTTTCTTCAAGTTCTTCACTTGGAGGATGAAATTGTTTTCTTGCCACAATCTTTATATCAACTTGTAGAGAATCTTGTGCTTAGCAATAATCTCTCAAGAGATGAACTCTTTAAACCAAGGGATTGGCTCCAAAAAATTTTCTTTCTTTTCTTTCCTTTTTTCTCTCCAAACCCGAACCCTCTCTCTTCTTTTTTTTCTTTCTTGATTTGTTCTTGCTTCTTGAATATTCCTCACACTTATCCAATATATAATTTCCCATGGAATTTAATTATTCCATGGGCTTGGACCTATGGTGGCCGGTTGGGCCCCCTTAAGTTGGGCCTTGGTTTTGTTGTTATTATTATTATTTTTTTTGGCCCAAAAGTGGTGGCTAATTTTGGTAATTCATGGAACAAGTTTCCAAAATTCCAATTTTGCTCTTGGCCACCTTTCGTAATTCCACCCCATTGAATTCATAACCTACACATGCATACCAAGTAAGGTCCAATTGTGGCCTTATTCATCACAAGTCAATTTATCTTGAATTTTTTTTTGAATAAGCGAAAATGTCGGATGTAACATCCTCCCCCCCTTTAAAAACATTCGTCCTCGAATGTTAAATTGACCTTATGGGGCGTCATACTACTTCGGGAGGGTTCCCTTTATAGTCGTCCTTTACTGACTTTCCGACATGGCTTCTTTACCAACATCATGGGGTAATTTTTCACATCACTGATTCAAATGCCTTCGTAATATATTTTCTCGTACCCCACGTAATTGTCGAACCATAAGCTATATTCTTGTAACAAACGAACGCCTTCCAGACGTCATAGTCCATACTATTCCTTGTTACACTCCTGAGATCCCTACCGCATCAATATAATCCCACTTCATACCAGACACTTCTTACCAACAGATTCAGGACTGGAACCGGACGCGTTGAGGCATATCGGACGGATTCGTAATCGGAAGCAGACATCCTAAACTCTGGCGGGTGGATTCATAATCAAAAGAAAAGATACGGAAGTATGTCAGACAGATCTGAGATCAGAGTCAGATGTATAAAAAGGTATCGGACGGACTTCGAAATCGGAATCAGGCTTACAGAAATGTATCATACAGAGTCACACTTAGAATCAGACATGCGGAGATGTATCAGACAGATGCGTGACCAAAATTAGACGTACGGAGGCACACCAGACGGATTTATATCCAGAGTCAGACATACAGAGGTGTGTCAGACAGATTCGTAATCAGGTTTAATCGTACAGAGACATGTCAGACAGGAACGTATTCAGAATCAATCATACAAATCGTCTTAGGTGTCGCTTATCGACTCTTTCAAAGATTCTGCTTACTCGCCCTTCTTATCTCTCTTCTTCCCTACTATCCATACTCTCTTTCCTTTTTCAACCATCGTCATACCAGACTAACTTATGATGTAATTGGGCTTTTTCCTATCCCCTGATAACATTCGGGTCGTCGCTAACTGTTATCCAGATTCGCTCAATTTTCCGAGCGGTATCGCATCTTTTCTTTTTGCCCATTTAATCCGCGTCGGACTGTGTGGTTTTTGTAAAGGCTCTGATTACTCCACACATTCTCCTTCACCTTTAGATTACCCCAAATTTTCATTTATATTGGTCATACCTACACTTGAGCAAAAACTTTGCATTACTTCCCAGGGGGTCACCCATCCCAGAATTGCTATGGCCTGAGCACGCTTAACTCCGAAACTTTCATGCATTTCGACACGTTAGGGCTAATATAATTTCGTCGATTGCCCCTCACGACCTTTGTCACGTAATTTTAGAGTAAATCGGGGTCTTCGCAGATTTTCGGAAAAATTTTGGTAGCGGGTCCCACCCCCGGCTAAGTAGTACCATTACCATATTGCTTTTCTGAATCTCGGTATCCACCAAATTAACATTTATCTTACTATTTCTAATACCCAGAAGTATAAGATCACGTAATTCAGCAAAATACAAACTTATCCATACATACATTTCTCAAAAAGGATTGGCTGGCGTACCTGGGCGTGCACTCGAAGACGCTCCTGGGTCCTGCCGGCCGGTTAAAGCAAACACGCGGTTCGAAGGACCGCTGTAACCAGAAGCTGCTCCACGTCCTCTGCCACGACCCGCTGGCGCTGGTGCTGGTGCTGGTGCTCCTCGCCCCGCAGGGCGCATGGCCGTTGAAGGAGAAGATGAGCCTGCAACGGACCCAGCAGGCCGGGCTGAACCCGAACTGCCCTTAAGTGGGCACTCTCTGACTCGATGGTCTGGGCTCCCACAAAAATAACAAGCGCCCGTAGCGCGGTAGCACTCCCCCGGGTGGGATCTCCCACAGTAAGAACACGGGGGTATGGGTGGCCTCGACTGACCGGGACCTCTGGAGCTCTGTCCTGCGAACTGTGGGGGCGTACTGTAGGCTGGCTGGGACGAGTACCTGTTACCCTGCCGCTGGGAAGGCTCGCCCTGGAACCCCTCTGAATACCCAGCCGATCTGGCCCTCTTAGGCCGGCCCCTGTCGTAACTCCTATCAGGCCGACGTTCCCTACGTCGGTCCTCCATGCCCTGGGCGTGTGCCTGTACCCGGGCTACATGCATCCCTGGCTGAGCAGCCACAGCCAAACAACCATCAATCAGATAAGAGTCCAGTCCCATCACATACCTGTGCACCCTGTCGGCCATCTCAGCTACTATGGTGGGTGCATACCTAGCCAGTGAATCGAACTCTAGGCTGTACTCGCGAACACTTCTACCATTCTGCCTCAAATTCAAGAACCGATCAACCCTAGCTCTTCGTAGCTCTGGTGGTAGAAAATGGTCAAGAAAGGCCTTAGTAAATTCGGCCCATACCGCTGCGGGCGCATCGGCACCCCTGGAGAGCTGCCAAGACTCATACCAATTTGCTGCCACCTCATACAATCGATACGAAGCCAACTCCACAGACTCAGTCGGCGAAGCCTTAATCAATCGCAGTGTGCTCTCCATCTTTCTAATGAACTCCTGGGGGTCCTCCTCAGATTTTGTCCCGGAGAATTCTGGAGGACTACATGTCAAAAACTCACGAGCCCTGGAGCTCTCATACCTGTCCGCACGACCACCCCCAAATCCATGCCTGCGAACCTGTTCCGCCATTAGTGTGGTTAATAACTGAACCGCATCTCGCATGGCCCTACTTTCCGCCCCTGCCGGTGGAGCTGGAGGCTCGGGCGCTGGAACCTCAGGAGCCTGCGGTGGAGCCGTCTCCCGATTAGCAGCCCCTGCTGTTCTGATATCCTCTCGCGAAGGGGGTGTAACAGACCCAGACGACGGGGGCACATCCTCAAGTGCAGGCTGAACACTGGCCCTGGTAACCCTCGGGGCCTGGCTAGTCTCTCCTGCTTCAATCCTCGCCTTGCCCTTCTGGGCGGCTGTTGCCTTCCTCGGAGGCATTGCTGAAACATAGCAGATCGTTAGGAGAGGATCATCCTACTAATACGGTTCTATCGCACGATCTAAGAATCCAAAGAAGGGTAACATCCTAAATGCCCTGTAGTTTCCTGTTTATAGATGTGGTGCACAACACATCGATAACCAAGACTCTACTAGACACGGCCTGTAGACATACCGAGGACTAACCGCTCTGATACCACTTTTGTCACGACCCAAACCCCGTGGGCCGCGACTGGTACCCTAACTGGGTACCCATACGTACCTACCCGACCGAAATCGAATCATACAGATTTTTTTTTTTTTTTTTTTTTAAAAACAGAAGTACAGAAATAGGCCGGTACAAATACGGCACGCACGCAAGCATACATATATATATATACATATACCTGAACACACAGACATTTACAAGCAAGCCGATAAGGCTAACATACAGACGAAACCCGTAACCCACACATCTATCTACAGGCCTCTACAGACATACAGAGTCATATGACGGGACAGGGCCCCGCCGTACCCAGAATATACATACATACGGAGTACACGAAGACAGAAGGTATATACCAAAGATATATGCCCCGAGTCAAAGGAGCTCTTCAAGTAGCAGAGTCGGAAACCTACGCGGGCGGCGTATCACCTGGTGCGTCTGTACCTGCGGGCATGTAGCGCAGCCCCCGAAGAACGGGGGTCAGTACGGAAAATGTACCGAGTATGTAAAGCAGAAACGTAACAGATATAAACATAGTCCGAACTAGAATCACAGAAATATAACGGGCAAAATCATAAGTCAAACTAACGGACAGAGTTATGATCCAGACAGACATACAGAATCGTGTTACACACAAATGAACAGAATTATAGTTCGGACAGACAGACGGAGTCATAATACGGACAGACGAGCAGAATCTGAATTCATACGGACATACAGAAGCAGAAGCCATACGGACATACAGAAATAGCTGTAACACAGACGGACAGACAGTAGTATGACGGGCAGAATTATGCATGCAGAGTAGCACAGAGTCATACAAAATCATACAAAGACGTGTGCTTTATAAATACAGATGGCACACGCATATATTCATACAGATCCCGGCCCTGTCTGGGGGCGCGGTAACAGAACCCGGCCCTCTTAGTACGGGACGCGGTGGACAGACAGAATCATATCAGATCATATGCCATCCTGGCCGCCATCCCCATACACAGATCATACAGACATACAGATCCCGGCCCGTACGCCGAGGGACGCGGTGAACAATGCAGAGAAATATGCACGATAACAGAACCTGGCCCGGGTCGCAGTGAAAGAATGCATTGAGACAGACACGAATCGATAAATGAGAAACCACCTACCTACAGACTCAACATACAGACTCGATCAATCAGAAGGGTGCCAAACGGCGAGCCAAAATCAGAATATCCAGATATTATGCATAGCACGCGCTCATATCCTAATTAGGAAGGCACGACAAATTATCGGAGTGGGATGCTCGGATGTTCAGAAATAATATTGTATAAATTACACAAAAATATCCATAATATTCACAAAATAATAGTTCAGAAGTTTTTGGAGAAGATCGGACCAAAACAGAAGTATTGTAAAAATCGTAACGGAAGTATCGGGCCTTGTGGGCCCACCTCGGACCAACCCGAGGCTACATACGTAAATTACTGATGATTGACCTTATGAGGTCACCCATACTCATTCGGAAGTGTTCCGACTCCGTTTGGGGAAGTTTTGTACAAAATCTCACTTTAAGGGCAATTTGCAATAAAATAGTTTCAATTGAATTGAAGGAATTGGAGCGTTTTTCCGTCTCGAATTCCGGGGAACGGAGTCGGACTTAAGGCTCGCGGTCGAGCCTACCACATCCAGAACATGCCTAGGAACGTAGAGAAGTGCTTCACATACCTCGATGGCGCCTTATGCTCTCTTGGCGTCAATCCAAATTTCGCCCAAAATCTGGAAATGGTCAAGTTTACCATTTGGTTAGTTTCATTCTTTCAATACTCTATCTTTACACATAATTGCCTACCGAAATTTCGGCAGCATTTCCTCTGTATATACGACATCCCCGAGACTTAGCTCGGCTCAACTTAGCAACACAACAACCCAGAGGAGACATCCAAACAACAACAAACATCAATAACCACTAAATCATACGCTATGGCATTATTAGCCACCCTTCGACACGACGAATCATCTTTCGTTTTAAGCTTACATTTCCAATCAAAACTTATTATTTTCATATCCATTATCCATCAAAATCATTACGACACACATCGGAGGAATCCATAACATGTTCACATAATATTCACAAGATATTCATAAAATTCACAAACATTCAACTTTCCATCAAGTCACTACTTTTCCAATCCCTTCCTAACTTTCAACATGCAAACTCATCAACACATTTTTATATTCCAAGTTCATTGTCATAAGCATAATTTGCCTCTTAACACTTTCATTTTCACTTATACACAAATCATAACAAAGTTCAATAATTTCCTTCAACAACTTAATAACCAATCTTCCATAACAACATAATTAACATGCTAACAAGATTCAATTCACCTTCCAACACCAACACACACCACACGGCCACATGCTATATTTTCCAAATTTCACTAGTTCATTCCACTTTCATTTCTAATACAATTTCCACCACACTACAACTAACTTACACAAGAATTCAAACCATTAAAATCATGCAATAACCCTATATGCATTCGGCCACACATCCAAAAAATTCCAACACACCAAATTTCCATATTTTTCATTCATTCACACATACTACAACATACATATACCATTTATAACACAACAAAAGCATGAAATCCTTACCTTTCTTCAAGTTCTTCACTTGGAGGATGAAATTGTTTTCTTGCCACAATCTTTATATCAACTTGTAGAGAATCTTGTGCTTAGCAATAATCTCTCAAGAGATGAACTCTTTAAACCAAGGGATTGGCTCCAAAAAATTTTCTTTCTTTTCTTTCCTTTTTTCTCTCCAAACCCGAACCCTCTCTCTTCTTTTTTTTCTTTCTTGATTTGTTCTTGCTTCTTGAATATTCCTCACACTTATCCAATATATAATTTCCCATGGAATTTAATTATTCCATGGGCTTGGACCTATGGTGGCCGGTTGGGCCCCCTTAAGTTGGGCCTTGGTTTTGTTGTTATTATTATTATTTTTTTTGGCCCAAAAGTGGTGGCTAATTTTGGTAATTCATGGAACAAGTTTCCAAAATTCCAATTTTGCTCTTGGCCACCTTTCGTAATTCCACCCCATTGAATTCATAACCTACACATGCATACCAAGTAAGGTCCAATTGTGGCCTTATTCATCACAAGTCAATTTATCTTGAATTTTTTTTTGAATAAGCGAAAATGTCGGATGTAACATGTTCTCAATTTTATTCATTGATGATGACTCTACCTCTAAAGGCTCCAAGGTGTATGTAAAGTTACCCCTTCTTTCTATTTGGCATGAACTACGTAAAGTGAGCGAACGACGAACATACATAACTCCAATGAACTCTAATTCTCAGTGGTACTTGACATGATAATTGTCTTTGATTCTCAAGTGTTGGTTTATTCTAATTATTCTATTAAGTCTCAGATAATGATTTAGCTTGCTTATGGTTTCTCATGATATTCTACTCGTGCATACCGTTAATATATCATTCACCGAGTCCCGTGCCGGGTACGTATTCGTGCACAGTTGTCACATCCCAGCTAGGGGCCGTGACGGGTACCCTGGGCTAGCCACCGAGCACCACTCGTTCTGCTACTCGCCTTACCCATTTAATGCTCTTTTATCAATTCATGCTTAGGACATAAGAAGATCATCTTTTCATTTGAGAAAATAAAAATACTTTTATATACATAAGCCTCTCGGCCATCAAAATAATACATACTTATACATAAAAGCCTCTCGTGAGACCATCTATCCACACTGCGCATCTACGAGCCTCTACTGACATACTACTATACATATAGGTGGAACAAGACTCCACCATGCCCAAAATATACATATACCAAGAGAATAATCATGAGCACCTCCGGACAATGGAGTGCTCGCAATCAGCTGGCAGCTACTAAGAATCTGGATCGAGCTCGCCTCCTTGTCTACCTGTAGGCATGAACACAGCGTCCAAAGAAAACGGACGTCAGTACGAATATTGTACTGAGTATGAGAGGCATGAACAATAATAATGCGTCAAGGAAACAAGGGAGGCATCAAGTATGGAGCAACTATACCTGACTGGGAATTACATGAAAAGCAATACATACTGACTTACTTTTAAGCTTATCATCATCTCATATATGCATATCATATATATATAAACTGCCCGACCATATAGGTGTGGTGTGATAATCAGTAACATTAGCCCGCGTCTAGGCCTCCCGCGTCCGGGGCACCATCTCATGCCGCCCACTCGTGGTGTCTGCCCATGCCAACTGGCCATGGTGTATCGTTTAGTTGCCCGCTTTCGCGGTGACTGGCCGGCCAACTAGGCCCGGTGTGATGCAATCATGACATGCTCATCATGAAATACTTATAATAATTATGCTTATCAAAATATACTTATCATCGTACATGCATAAAGACTCTAAAACAACTGCATACTATCGAGGTGACGTAAGGTCGTGAACCCTCGATTACATTATGAACATAGATGAACATTCTGCCTCACCCTGAAGGGATTAGTATATAAGGTGAGTGTATACAAGGAACAACATAAGATCATCATATCATATCTCTTGACTCATATAGCTATTCATGATCTTAGGCTCTTGGCTTTCCGGGTTATAGGAGAATCATGGAAAGGAAGAAGAATCATATCATGGGATTCATGCCATAGAAAGAAAAGGATTAGCCTCACATACCTTTGTCGTTTAGCTAAGCTATCATTCAATTGCCCTCATTTAATGTCACGTCGCTACCTTTACGAAAGAATTCGTATTGACGTTAGTTAATCGACTACGGGAATGCGTCACTATTTCTATAGAAAATTGGGCAGCACTTCCTGTATTTATACTACTTTTCTCATAGTCGATATCAACTCCCAAACATTTACAACAACACTTCACAATATCGTATCAACAATCGTCATTCATATACTTTGAGTAATATCCACCATTTTTCTCTATTTTCTCCACATTTATCGTTGTAGTTTGTTATCGTGTTTTCTCATATATAATGCTTATTTCCTGGTCTAAACATCATTTACAACATATTCATAATCATGGCACATCAACGTTTATGGTTCCATTCAACTACTATTCAATTATGACACTATTCTCCCATTTAAGACCCATTTTCCATGTCCTTCTACAATTCAAGCATCTTAGCTTTCCAATACCTTAAACAACATGATAAAGTCATAAAACGTACCTTAGATGGTGGTGGAGCAAGCCTAGAGTGGAGTTCTTCCTCCTTCCTCAAAACCCTATTTTTCCTTCTTGGAATTTCTTGGTTTGGATGAACTTCACTTGAGTTTCACACCCTTTGTTTCATGGATTTGGTGTTGTTGATCTTGATCTCCCTTTGATTCTCTTAAATTTTGTGGATGAAATGTTTGGATAAGTTCTAGAGGGTTCTTGAAGGTCATAGATGAAATATGAATGAAAATGAATGAGAAAGTCACTTATAATAACCACAAAATCTGCTTTTTAATGAATAGTCGTCGGGGTGTACAGTGGTCGTAAACCACAGTTTACGGACCGTATACTAGTTTACGGGCCGTATAACGTGGTTGTATTTAAGCATATCAAAAACAGAAAGGCTTGCTGAAGGTCATGATGGTTTACGACCACAGTTTACGGGCCGTATTTCAGTTTACGGTCCGTAAACTGGGTCGTATTTTACCATCTAAACTGTGGACAGAAAGTTGAAATTTTTGGAACGTTGGAGGACGATGGCAGTATACGGTCTGTAAATCACTTTACAGGCCGTATTCTGTTTTACGACCACTGGCTGAATTGAAATTCTACAACTTTCTTATTTCCAAAAATTCATGAATCGTCATTCCCTACTTAGTAAAACGTCTCACACTCATGCCCTTCGTTGGTCTACTCATTGTACATGTACGGGGACGTTTCCGAGGTGTAACATTCTTCCCCCCTTTTTGGAACATTCGTCCTCGAATGTTAAACACTCGGACAGAGATCTTGCACTCTTTGTTGAATGCGTGGTTGGCTAAAATAAGTCTAATAAAAGGGTTATTGGGTAATTAAGGGGTTCAACTAGTCGTGAGGTAACGAGCACCAGTGTCGGATACCGATTATCATGTTATGAGTATTTGAGAAATTTTATAATCCTTTGGATTATTGATTGTGGTCTGATACCCGTACTTTATGTCTCGTATTACAATTGCCTGTCTTATCTGTTTGTATGCATATCACTCATATATCCTCGTTGAAATGAAAAGAAACTAAATGGTGAAGCCTTTATGATATTGAGAACATAATGATGGATTTCATGCTTAAATACTTATTCTTGACTTTTGGTATGCTATTTTCATACTTTATATGTATTTCATGCATACTATTGGGGGATATGATTGTGACTCCGAAGGGATCTAGTCCCGGACGAGTGATGATGCTTTAGCGCGTTCCGTTGAAAAATGGGTCCGGTCGATTAAGAGACATGTTATTGAGATATGATATGATGAGACCGTGATCCAAGGATTTACGAGAGCTTGATACATCGGCCTCATAAGCCCCCCATAGGTCACGATTCATTGACATTCGAACGTGTGTATATCGGGAAGTGAAAATAGGCCTTGTATTGCAATTGCATATTATTCATCCATACTTTATACTATTGTTGTGATTATTGGTATCTGACTTGTCTTATCTTGAAATCTATCTGATTTGTGGGTTTAGTTGTTAATGTGATTACGTATTATGGACTAATGGTAGACTAGCATGGTTGTGGCATCTTAAACCAACCCTCGACTCTGTTCCGGAAAGAGTCGGTCAATGATGATGTTGAGTACCCATTGTTTATTATACTCATGCTACACTTGCTTCACTTTTTTGTGTAAAGATTTGGTCCCCAGTACCAGTAGAGCTTGTGACTACCAGGTTGTCTGCTAGAGCCCTTGGTGAGAGATCGGGGTGAGCACCATGGCTCTAGAGGGCTCCGGACTCTACTCTATCATTTACCTTTTGTCTTTCTTCATTCTAGGCGGTTCTATTCATGTACTTTCAGACTATTTGTACTCCTTAGTAGTCCTTGTGTTTGGTGACATAAAATTTTAGGAAGATTTGTAATAACTTCTAAGTATTTCTATTTAGGATTGTCAAGACATGAAATAGACTTGTATGATTTAATTCCGCTTTTAGTACTTCCTTATATTTTGGGTTGTTAATGGTTTGTGTTGGCTTACTAGTACGGTGGGACCAGTGTTATACCCCGCGTTTTATGTAATTGGATAATTCAAGACAATCGCGGGAAAACGACAAGCGAGGCTACATTTTATTGTGTTTGGCACTTGAGTTGTTTATGAAGAGTCTAGGAGTGGAAATAATGAGAAAGGTCAAGAGCATGAAGGGGAGTTCACGACATGACTCGTGGAAATACGGAGGAAGACGAAGGGCAAAATTGGAAGTTGGAAAAATTGCCTTCAAGAATTTCAAGTAGTAGCCCAAAATATAAATGGGCTTGAAGGTTTTCTTTGGGAATTTATAGGCCCAACCGGCCTTGGAGAGGGTCCAAGCCCAATATGAAATAAGACTTAGTCAATATAAGGGATGACTAAGTCATCTTCATCCATTAAGTGTCTAGAAATTTCAAGAACTCAAAAGAAAGAAAGAAGGGGAGAAACCCCAAGGCCTTTCGGCCAAGAACAAAATTTCCAAGAAAAATTGAAAAAAATCTCTCCAAAAATTATTTTCTATCAAGTAGAGGGTGCACAACAAGGTGAAGTGGTTGTTGGAGCAAGAAAAATTCAAAATCATATAGGTTTCCAAGAGATAAGCAAGTGAGAAGTTGAAGAATAAAGGTAAAATTCTAACCTTGCTTTATGTGTTATACATGGTTTATATGTGTTGTAGTATGCTAAAATGGATGAAATTTATGAAGGAGAGAAATATAGTACATGGCCGTGTGTATGTATATATGTGTATGAGCCATGCTTCAATTATTTTAATTAATGTTTGGTTGTTATTGTTGTGAATGATATATGGAAAAAAAAAATGGAAGTTGAATGAATATTGAGAAGTTGTAGTGTGTATGTTGGTGTTGGCCGTGTGGTTATGGAAAAAATGGAAGAGAATGAGTCAATTTTATTTAGTATGATGTTGTTGGAATATAGATTATGAGGTTGTCATTGTTTTCATAAAAGTTAGAAAGTTTTGGAAGGAGTAGTAAGTTGATTGAATATGGAAGTTGTTAGTATTGTTGTTGGTGGAATTGTGGTTGATATTTTGGCCGGGTTGAATTCCCGGGATTGTTGTTGATTGAAATTAGCCAAGTTGAACTTGGTGGGATGGAGTATTTATAGGGGAAGTGCTGTCGAAATTTCGGTAGCCAAATGTTTCCTTAAGATTCTAACTCAAAGTATACTAATAAAAGTTTTGGTAAACTTGACCAAATTGCAGATTTTGACGAGATTGTGACGCGATTTTGGAGTAGCTAAAGGAGCGGAGAGAGGTATGTAAGGCTTCACCCTTCTTTCTATGGCATGTCTTGGTTGTAAGAAGTCGGGCACAAGCCTCGGGGACGACCTCAATCCCCGGAATCCGCACCTAAAGTTTTCAACTTTTCATTCAATTGAATTGAAGTAGAAAGTGCGCAAAATGATAGAAAGACCTCCTAGACCTCTATGACGTGCGTAAATGGGACCCGATCACCCTAGAACCCTCACAAGTAATGACATGACCTGTAGTATATGTAAATAATATACGCCACCTCATCCGGCCCGAGGTGGGCCCGCTACCCCCGGACTTTCCTATAGTATTGGTTGATGTACTTCAAGTGAACCCGAAGGGAACCTTTGATCCCGATCTTGTTACCATGAGATAAGTACTATGATTCCTCTAACGAGGATGCCTCTGTGATGACAAGGATGACCATGATGTTAGATAAGCGGGAATGCCTATAATACGTACCACCGGAATGACCCTATGACTAAGACGACTAAGCTAAGCATCTTATACGAACATGAAAGTGACAAACTAATTCTTGAAACTTATTTATATTCCCTAGCCATGATTTTATTTTCTAGAAGATTTCAAAGTCTATGAAATGACATCTATAATACCCCGATTTTATTTTACGTCCATTATAATATTATCCTCCATTGATACTCTCATCTTAAATACTTGTTTTCTTTCCGAGGTAAGACAAAACGATCACTATCCTTTCATAAGATAATCGGAGGTCACCGACCTTACGTCACTCCGATGGATACATGATTCTCCTTGGCCCCCTTGTACGCTTATACACTATATGTATATGTAGATAATGTAAGTAAATGTATGTAAAACACATATGTATGTACAAGCTGTGTATATAATCAAAGATCTAGAGCGCTATAGTCGCCGACATCCATACATGATACCAGAGTATGTCTATAATCAAAGATTCAGAGCGCTATAGACGCTGACATATAAGCATGATGTATGTACACGTATACGGGGAAGATGGGGATAAGGGCAGAGCGTTATACACGCATTTCCACCTGATCAGTTGGCATTACATGACATGATATCGTCCCGGACGCGGGATGCCCGGACGCGGGAAGTACATTTATGGCTAAATGGATCGGCTGCCGACGCCTCGGCAATATGAGACATCTTATTTTTACATATATGTATAAGAAGAGATTTTCAAAGGAAAGCTATGTAATAAGATGATATACTATGACACGAAATGCTATGATATGATAAGATAGGATATGATAAGCTAGACTATATTGTGGCAAGCCACACTATGACATGATACGCTAGAATATAAAATACCGTGAGGTGATAAGCTACGATATGACCGGATACGACATACTATGATAGTGCAGAGCGTAATGTGACAAAATGCCACATGATATTAACCCTAGTTCCTAAGTCTACGAAAAAGAAACGTTGCAGAAGGAAAAAAAAAAAAAAAAAAAAAGGGGGACAAGTCCATATGAAAGCCGGCCCGAGAAGGGGCCTCGCTACGTGCAGGTTATTTTCTTGCTGCATTATCGATCCTATGATTCCCTGATATTGTTAATCATGCTCTATATTACTGCTTCTATTATTTTCCATGCCTTACATACTCGGTACACTATTCGTACTGACGTCCCTTCTTGTGGACGCTGCGTTTCATGCCGCGCAGGTCAGCAGGCTGGTGGACGTGATCTATAGGAGCTTATCAGCAGTACTCTACAGTGCTCCAGTTGTTCCGGAGCTTTACTTCAGCGGTACTATTTTGTATATGTATATTCGGGCACGATAGTACTCGGCCCTTTCTATGTGTAATTACACTATGTCTAGAGGCTCGTAGACAGATATGTACAGTTAGGCAGGTTCAGTAGATATACGATGTTTGGGCATTATGATGTTGTTGTATAAAGTATTAACGACGTTTGCAAGTCTATGTTTCAAAAAAAAAATATGGCACTGTTTATACGAGATAGATAAGGGGTGCTCGGTACAAGTATCGGGTACTCGTCACGGCCCCTAGTTGGGTCGTGACAGAAGTGGTATCAGAGCAGTTCGGTCCTAGGGTTTGTCTACGAGCCGTGTCCAGTAGAGTCTTGTCTATGGGTGTGTAGCGCGCCATACTTATAGGCAGGAGGCTACAGGGCATTTAGGAAATGTGACCTTCTTTGCATTCTAAGATCGTGCGATAGAGCTATGCTACCAGGCTTCCACCTTCCTTTCCTAATCCTATGTTATGGTTTCAGTAATGCCGCCGAAGAAAAAGGCTACGATGGCTGAGAAAGCTAAGAGAGTGGCGGCCAGCAGAGTTGAACGGGAGCTAGAAGAAGAAGAATCTCATAATGAGGCTCCCCCTCAGACCGTTCCTGCTCCCCCTGCACCAGCAGAGCAGGGAAGAGTTCCAGCTCCAGCCCCCGCACCCCCAGTTCCACCGCCAGTAGCTCCGGGCCAGCAGATGGCAGAGGCCATCCAGTTATTGACCCAGTTAGTTGCCGCACAAGCTCAGCGGCAAGATATAGACACGGGAGACAGGGCGGTAAGCGCAAGGGCCCGAGACTTTATTACCCTGAAGCCGCCAGAGTTCTATGGATCAAAACCAGAGGAGGACCCGCAGAGTTTCATAGACGAGATGCTGAGGACTCTGAGAATTATACATGCTTCGGATACGGAGTCCGTGGAGTTGGCTTCATACAGGCTGCGGGATGTGGCAGTTCTGTGGTACGGTAACTGGATATCATCGAGGGGAGCAAATGCACCCCCTCCGGTTTGGCAGGAGTTCACTGAGGCATTCCTACGACATTTCCTACCGCCAGAGGTTCGACGGGCTCGAGCCGATATGTTCTTGAACCTGAGACAGGGAAATATGAGCGTTCGAGAATACAGCCTCCGTTTTAACTCATTAGCCAGGTATGCCCCAGCCATGATAGCTGATAGGGGAGATCATGTACACCGATTTGTGAGTGGGCTAGGGCCACATTTGGTTAAGGAATGCTTGACGGCTTCACTCCAAGACGGGATGACTATTACCCGTATCCAGGCCCACGCCCAAAATTTGGAAGAACAATATCAGCCACGGAGGGAGGAGCGCTATCCAGACAGGGGTTCCCGAAAGAGAGGCCGGTTTTCCAGGACTAGAAGTGAGTACAGAGGGGGACAGACACAGGGGCAATTCGGGTACTCAGACCGACCGGCGGCCAGTGCACCTCCTCGATTTGCTGATAGGGGGTTTGACCGTTCTACTCACTCGAGACCGGATCAAGGTACCCGAGCCTCAGAATCTCAGTTTAGGGCTGATGCTGGCAGGATAATGTCACCCCCGCCACGATGTGCTCGATGCGGCAGGCCACACTCGGGAGAGTGCCGCGCAGGTACGGGTGCTTGCTATACTTGTGGGCGGGTTGGCCATTTGATGCGTGATTGCCCATTGAGAGATGACGGAGACCGAGCCCAGCCTACCGGGTCCGCAGTTGGTTCATCGTCGACCGTACGCCCTCAGGGACAGGCCTCCCAGGCTCCAGCAGGTCGTAGCCGAGGCAGAGGAGGGATACCCAGCGCAGCCGGTCCTCCACACCGTATATATGCACTGACAGGACGACAGGACCCTGAGCCTCCCGCTGATGCGGCCACAGGTACTTTTTTTGTTGGTATTTTCTATAATATGTGCATTAATTGATTCGGATTCTATCTTATCCAACCCTGCCCTTTTGTATTGCTAAACATACTAAGAATTTGGATATTAGAGTGAGGAATAGTCACCCGCACAGGTAAAAAGTGAATCTTTGTGATTGCGAAGGCTAAAATAGTCATTAAAAGAGAAATATTCGCTACGAGGGTGTTCAAACATTGCTGAGACCCCAACTTACCCCATATTATATAATATAGGTAGTACGGGGAAGCGGAAGTAAAAATACTAACACCGTGACGCTGAAATGCATCAGAGTTTCAAGGTTAAGCGTGCTCAGGTGGGAGTAATTTCATGATGGGTGACCCCCTGGGAAATATGCCGAAAATTTCGTAAATGCAGAAATAAGAAACGAATGTAAAATTAGGTAGCCCAGAGTAAATTGGGGTGTGGAAAGTGGTTAGAAACCCCACACGAGTCACATAGGCCGAGCTGGACGGAACTAACGGAAAAAGGGGAAGCCGTGACAACAGAAAGCTTTGGGAATGAAGGAGGAAAGTACAGAGGTCACAGGGTGAGACCAATATTGAGTCCACACTGACTAAGGCAAGGAATTCCTAAGGTGGCGATGTATAGGAACATGTCTAGTGAAGGGATAGACGCAGCAGACTCCACGAAGAAGGAAGCGCTATTGTAAAGATCGTAAAGGGCAATCTAAGCCTCTAAGATGGACATGCTAAGGGACATGAGGCATCTACAACGGAGACCTCCCCGAAATGATGTGTTACGCTATGAGGCGAGTTTAACATTCGAGGACGAATGTTCTAAAGGGGGGGAGGATGTTATACCCCGCGTTTTATGTAATTGGATAATTCAAGACAATCGCGGGAAAACGACAAGCGAGGCTACATTTTATTGTGTTTGGCACTTGAGTTGTTTATGAAGAATCTAGGAGTGGAAATAATGAGAAAGGTCAAGAGCATGAAGGGGAGTTCACGACATGACTCGTGGAAATACGGAGGAAGACGAAGGGCAAAATTGGAAGTTGGAAAAATTGCCTTCAAGAATTTCAAGTAGTAGCCCAAAATATAAATGGGCTTGAAGGTTTTCTTTGGGAATTTATAGGCCCAACCGGCCTTGGAGAGGGTCCAAGCCCAATATGAAATAAGACTTAGTCAATATAAGGGATGACTAAGTCATCTTCATCCATTAAGTGTCTAGAAATTTCAAGAACTCAAAAGAAAGAAAGAAGGGGAGAAACCCCAAGGCCTTTCGGCCAAGAACAAAATTTCCAAGAAAAATTGAAAAAAATCTCTCCAAAAATTATTTTCTATCAAGTAGAGGGTGCACAACAAGGTGAAGTGGTTGTTGGAGCAAGAAAAATTCAAAATCATATAGGTTTCCAAGAGATAAGCAAGTGAGAAGTTGAAGAATAAAGGTAAAATTCTAACCTTGCTTTATGTGTTATACATGGTTTATATGTGTTGTAGTATGCTAAAATGGATGAAATTTATGAAGGAGAGAAATATAGTACATGGCCGTGTGTATGTATATATGTGTATGAGCCATGCTTCAATTATTTTAATTAATGTTTGGTTGTTATTGTTGTGAATGATATATGGAAAAAAAAAATGGAAGTTGAATGAATATTGAGAAGTTGTAGTGTGTATGTTGGTGTTGGCCGTGTGGTTATGGAAAAAATGGAAGAGAATGAGTCAATTTTATTTAGTATGATGTTGTTGGAATATAGATTATGAGGTTGTCATTGTTTTCATAAAAGTTAGAAAGTTTTGGAAGGAGTAGTAAGTTGATTGAATATGGAAGTTGTTAGTATTGTTGTTGGTGGAATTGTGGTTGATATTTTGGCCGGGTTGAATTCCCGGGATTGTTGTTGATTGAAATTAGCCAAGTTGAACTTGGTGGGATGGAGTATTTATAGGGGAAGTGCTGTCGAAATTTCGGTAGCCAAATGTTTCCTTAAGATTCTAACTCAAAGTATACTAATAAAAGTTTTGGTAAACTTGACCAAATTGCAGATTTTGACGAGATTGTGACGCGATTTTGGAGTAGCTAAAGGAGCGGAGAGAGGTATGTAAGGCTTCACCCTTCTTTCTATGGCATGTCTTGGTTGTAAGAAGTCGGGCACAAGCCTCGGGGACGACCTCAATCCCCGGAATCCGCACCTAAAGTTTTCAACTTTTCATTCAATTGAATTGAAGTAGAAAGTGCGCAAAATGATAGAAAGACCTCCTAGACCTCTATGACGTGCGTAAATGGGACCCGATCACCCTAGAACCCTCACAAGTAATGACATGACCTGTAGTATATGTAAATAATATACGCCACCTCATCCGGCCCGAGGTGGGCCCGCTACCCCCGGACTTTCCTATAGTATTGGTTGATGTACTTCAAGTGAACCCGAAGGGAACCTTTGATCCCGATCTTGTTACCATGAGATAAGTACTATGATTCCTCTAACGAGGATGCCTCTGTGATGACAAGGATGACCATGATGTTAGATAAGCGGGAATGCCTATAATACGTACCACCGGAATGACCCTATGACTAAGACGACTAAGCTAAGCATCTTATACGAACATGAAAGTGACAAACTAATTCTTGAAACTTATTTATATTCCCTAGCCATGATTTTATTTTCTAGAAGATTTCAAAGTCTATGAAATGACATCTATAATACCCCGATTTTATTTTACGTCCATTATAATATTATCCTCCATTGATACTCTCATCTTAAATACTTGTTTTCTTTCCGAGGTAAGACAAAACGATCACTATCCTTTCATAAGATAATCGGAGGTCACCGACCTTACGTCACTCCGATGGATACATGATTCTCCTTGGCCCCCTTGTACGCTTATACACTATATGTATATGTAGATAATGTAAGTAAATGTATGTAAAACACATATGTATGTACAAGCTGTGTATATAATCAAAGATCTAGAGCGCTATAGTCGCCGACATCCATACATGATACCAGAGTATATAATCAAAGATTCAGAGCGCTATAGACGCTGACATATAAGCATGATGTATGTACACGTATACGGGGAAGATGGGGATAAGGGCAGAGCGTTATACACGCATTTCCACCTGATCAGTTGGCATTACATGACATGATATCGTCCCGGACGCGGGATGCCCGGACGCGGGAAGTACATTTATGGCTAAATGGATCGGCTGCCGACGCCTCGGCAATATGAGACATCTTATTTTTACATATATGTATAAGAAGAGATTTTCAAAGGAAAGCTATGTAATAAGATGATATACTATGACACGAAATGCTATGATATGATAAGATAGGATATGATAAGCTAGACTATATTGTGGCAAGCCACACTATGACATGATACGCTAGAATATAAAATACCGTGAGGTGATAAGCTACGATATGACCGGATACGACATACTATGATAGTGCAGAGCGTAATGTGACAAAATGCCACATGATATTAACCCTAGTTCCTAAGTCTACGAAAAAGAAACGTTGCAGAAGGAAAAAAAAAAAAAAAAAAAAAAGGGGGACAAGTCCATATGAAAGCCGGCCCGAGAAGGGGCCTCGCTACGTGCAGGTTATTTTCTTGCTGCATTATCGATCCTATGATTCCCTGATATTGTTAATCATGCTCTATATTACTGCTTCTATTATTTTCCATGCCTTACATACTCGGTACACTATTCGTACTGACGTCCCTTCTTGTGGACGCTGCGTTTCATGCCGCGCAGGTCAGCAGGCTGGTGGACGTGATCTATAGGAGCTTATCAGCAGTACTCTACAGTGCTCCAGTTGTTCCGGAGCTTTACTTCAGCGGTACTATTTTGTATATGTATATTCGGGCACGATAGTACTCGGCCCTTTCTATGTGTAATTACACTATGTCTAGAGGCTCGTAGACAGATATGTACAGTTAGGCAGGTTCAGTAGATATACGATGTTTGGGCATTATGATGTTGTTGTATAAAGTATTAACGACGTTTGCAAGTCTATGTTTCAAAAAAAAAATATGGCACTGTTTATACGAGATAGATAAGGGGTGCTCGGTACAAGTATCGGGTACTCGTCACGGCCCCTAGTTGGGTCGTGACAACCAGTGCTATCACGACTTGGTAAATTGGGTCGTGACACTTTCGGTTAGACTTCAGTTAGCGAAGCATATGTAGGAATTAGTCATTGACGGAGAAAGAATGTTAATCCTTCGGGTATGAAGTTGGGATGGATATTCTTAGGTTGGTATTGTTGATAACCTTGTGGGCTTGTTGCCTCGTTCATTGCGATTTGGCTTGGTGCCATATGGGTGATGTTGGGATTGTTTCTTAATTGTCATGTTGTTGTGACACATTCGTCTCTCACTTATCTTGGCATTTATCATGGATGGGGGAAAGAACTTGATTCAGTATTTATATTGTGATATGTGCTCATATACAGGCACAATTGAGATTTAATATAATTACACTTGAGATTGATATCTTGCACAGCATTCATAAATGATCTGTGTTTGGTACTGGTGATGATAAGTGAGAAAGGAACATCTGAGATTATTGATAGTTTTGACATGTGTTATGATTGTACTTGATTGGTCGCATGCCTATCTTTCAGTTCCTTTCTTTTATATATGTTATCTAACTGTTGTCAGCCTATGATACCTACCGGTACATGGTGTTTGTACTTATACTACCTTGTTGTACTCTTTTTCTAGGTGTAGAGTTTGTTGCAGGTTCCTCCTCCACACCTCGTGAGTGATCCCGAGCCTCGGCTTAGAGTGTACAGGGTGAGCTTTTGATGGATCCCGGTGCCCGAAGACTCTTCTATCCTACTGTCATTATTTCTTATTCTGAGATAGATTTATTATTCAGACTTGTATTTCAAGATTTGTGTATTTAGTTGCTCTTGTACTATTCAGACCAGATCCGGGGAATTTATGTTGTAGTATTCCGCATATTTAGTTATTCATGATTTGAGACTATCTTATCTTCTTATTTTCTTACTTATGCTTGTGTTGGATGTTGAATAAGGGAAGGCTTCGCCCACCAGGGGCGTTAGTGTGGGTGCCCGCTCGACCCACGAGTTGGGTCGTGACAAGTAAATTAACATTATTATTAATATTGCCACTTTTCCCTTCAACAAAGCCACATAAAAGAAGAAAAGTATCCCGAACTATATATAGATCCAAAATCTGTCATTGTTTTTTATTAGACAGAAATAAAAATTACAGTTTTTTAAAATTTGATATACTGTGATTGTATTGGCTGATAAAAATAAAAATAAACTAGGTAAACAAAAGTTAAGTAACAATTTTATTTGTAAACATCATTCTTTTGAGAACCATATTTAACCTAGATATATAATTTTACTAAAGACTACATTCTGTACAGCGATTCACGCTCTTGCTAACTTAAGTTTGCCCCAGTGCACACGCACAACGGACAATTCCTCACGTCGGCGAAGTCCTCACAAAATATCCTGGTTCACACCGGCGGAACCAGGTTCGCTGGGGTGCACGCGCTCATGCGGAGGATTATTAGTAGGGCGGTCCGAGCCTAGATTTACTGAGTCTCGCTTCGGCGAGCCTCCACTCACGAGCCTCTACTCACTGGGGCGTGTCCGAAGGGGCGGGACCCTCTTTCACCTGCGAATACACCAGAAACTTGAAAATATGTTTTTTGACTCTTATTCCCGAAATCCCGAGACTCTCCCGGAACCTCCTCGACAAAAACCAAATATACTGACGCACGTAAAAATGTGCTATGAACTCATCGACGCACTAGATATTCCAAAATGAGGTCTCGTTGACCAAGTCAACCCCGAACGGTCAAAAACCAACTTTCCAATCAAAAGACCAAAATGCCCCTAAGACCCCCGAGAACTGAACCAAACACTCCAACAGCCTATATTTGATGTTCTGAAGCTAATGGAATCGATGAAAATCTCAAAGATGAAATTACCCCCGAAGATTCCTAAAGTCAACCTAACACTTAAAGATTGCCCAACTTAGCAAATTTCGAAAACAAGCAAAGGGCTGTTTCACAAAGGAAAAAAAAGGCAGAAATATGAAAGCAACCAAAACAACCTAACTGGTCGTTACATTATCCACCACTAAAATACATGTTCGTCCTTGAACATCAAAGATAAGAAAAGGGAAAAGACATACCTGGGGCTTCAAAAATCATAGGGTATCTCGCCTTCATATCCAAGTAGCCTCCTGAACCGGACGTCCTCTCCACTGAACCTTCGCAGAAGCATTTTCTTTTGATCTCAACTTGTGAATCTGACGGTCCAAGATAGCAATCGGCTCCTCCACATAGGACAAATTATGATCAAGCATCACTGAATCCTATGTAATCACATGAGAACCATCCGAAACATACTTCTTGAGCATAGAAACAAGGAACACCGGATAAACAATCGACAAACCAGGAGAAGGTGCTAACTCATACAAACACCTCCAACTTTCTGAATAATCTCAAAAGGAACAATGTAACGAGGACTCAACTTTCCTTTCTTTCCAAAGCTCATCACACCCTTCATGGGTGAAACCTTAAGCAAGACCTGATCACCCACCATAAACACTAAATCACGAACTCTTCGGTCCGCGTAACTTTTTTGCCGACTTTGAGCAGTAAGAAGCCTCGCCTGAATAATCTTCACTTTAGCCAACGAATCTCTAAGCAAGTCCGTACCCCAAGGCCTCACACCTAAAAAGAATCAAACCATCCAATGGGAGATCGACATCTCTTACCATACAAGGCATCAAATAGAGCCATCCCAATACTCAAATGGTAATTGTTATTATAAGCAAACTTAGCCAAAGGCAAGAATTGGTCCCAATAACCACCAAATTCAATCACGCCTGCTCTCAACATATCCTCCAAAACCTGGATGGTACGTACAGACTGACCATCAGCCTGGGGCTAAAATGTTGTCCTCAACTCAACTCGAGTACCCAACTCCTTTTGCAAATACTTCTAGAAGTAAAAGGTGGATTGAGTCCCTCTATCAGATATAATGGAAACGGGTACTCCATGCAAATGAAGTGTCACGACCCGACTAGGGGCCGTGACGAGTACCTGATACTTGTACCGAGCACCCCTTCGCTATCCTGTATGAACAGTGGCACATTTTTTTTTCATTAACATTAGCAGTAAACTTTCTAATATCGCGTTACACCGGGACGCGAACCATTCAAAATACAATACGTTTAACTGTACATAGCTGACTGTGTATATCTGTCTACGAGCCTCTAGACATAGTACATTTATACATAGGAAGGGCCGAGTACTGTCGCGCCCGAAAATACATACACAAAATAGTACCGATGATATAAGGCTCCGGAACAACTGGAGCACTGCCCAATGCTGCAGATAGAGCCCTAGAAACCCGGCCCGTATACCTGCTAACCTGCGCGGCATGAACGCAGCGTCCACAAGAAGGGACGTCAGTACGAATAATGTACCGAGTATGTAAGGCATGGAAAACAATGCAAGCAGTAACATAGAGTACAATCAATAATAATATCACGGAGCCATAGGGTGTATAACGAGGCAAGAACGTAACCTGTACATAGGAAGGCCCCTCTTTAGGTCGGCTGTCATGTAGGCTTGTCTTTTCATCTTTGAAACGTTTCTTTTCATGGGCACAGGGGTCAACATTTTTATATTTCTTATTCTCGTGTGCAGAAAACAGTACATTTCAATAACGGTATCTTTCATTCACATTTACAAGCGCCGAATACATCGGGTCTCCCAACCCCCTCCCCAACGGTGACCCAACACATTACATTACATATGTATCATACATCATATATATATGTATACAGTCGCCGCGTACGGCTCTTCCCATATCCCGCGTCCAGGATGGAATCCAGCTGAATCAGGTGGTGATATAACAGTGGCCCTTCCCTTTTTCCCCACATACACGTACATTTACTCATCCCTTATGCATATACATGTCTTATATACAGTTACTTTGTCATATATATATACATACCCATACACGTATACCCGTTTTATATATATATGTCATATAAGCGCACAAGAGAGCCAAGGAAAATCATGTATCCATCGGGGTGACATAAGGTCGGTGACCTCCGATTACATTACAGAATGCTAGTGATAGCTTTGTCTCACCTTGAAGGAACAAATATTTTAAGGCGAAACTGTCAACGGAAAATAGTGTTACAGTAACCGAAAATGAAATCTTAGGTATTTTAGAAAATAAAGTTATAACTAGAAAATATAAATATGATTCAAAAATTAGTTTATCGCTTTCATGTTTATATGAAGTACTTGGCTTAGTCGTAGAGTCGTTCCGGTCGTACTTATCATAGCTACATTCTCTTGTCCGACATTGTCATCATCATTATCATCATAGAAACACTCCCGCTGGAGTAGTCATAGTACTTATCACTTGGTGACGAAATCGGGATCGAAGGCCCCCTTTGGATTCACATTCAAGTACGTTAACCAAGATTATAGAAAGATCCGAGAGTAACGGGCCCACCTCGGGCCGGACGAGGTAGCGTATACAATTTACCCATATTACGTGTCATAGCGTTACTTGTATAGGTCTTAGGGTAATCGGGTCCCACTTAGGCAAGTTATAGGGGTCTAGAAGGTCTTTTCATCATTTTGCACACTTTTTACTTCAATTCAATTGAACGAGAAGTTGAAAACTTTAGGTGCGGATTCCGGGGATTAGGGTTGTCCCCGAGACTCGTACCCGACTTCTTTTAGTTAAGACATGCCATAGAAAGAAGGGTGAAGCCTTACATACCTCTTTCCGCTCCTTTAGCTATTCCAAATTCACGTCACAATTTCGTCAAAATCTGCGAATTGGTCATTTTTACCAAAACTTCCATTAGTATACTTAGAGTCAAAACCTTAAGGAAACATTTTGCTACCGAAATTTCGGCAGCATTTCCTCTGTAAATATACCATCCTCGACATTCAATTTAGTCAAATTCTCATCAAACACAATCCGGGAATTCAAACCCGGCCAAACTATCAACATAATTCAACAATCGCACTAACAATTCACATATTTCCTTCAATATACATAATCTCCCAATTATCAATACTTCACCAAAGTTATCAACCCTTTATTTGCGATATAACATTTACAACACAACGACTAAGATATTAATTACAACTCGCTCATTATTCTTTCACAACTCACCAATATACACGACTATACATTAAGTATACAAGGCCACATACACACCACACACTACACGGCCATATCATGCACACACAACTACATTCTATCCAATTTCATTCAACTTCCATTTTCCACATATCATTTACAACCATAACAACAATTACCATACTAAGTAAAATTAATTCACCACACCTTTCCATAGCCTACACCATTCGGCCAACACACCCCATATACATATTTTCATGAATTTTCATATTTTCTATACTTTACAACAATAACCAACACACAACACACAACACACACACACGGCTATACATATAATATACACCACACGGCCACCACCTCTATATTCATGTGCTTCATGAATTCCATTCATTTTCATACACTACAGCGTGGACAAGCCTCCATAACAAAAAAAGGATTAAACCTTACCTTTTTCCTCAATTCTCCACTTGACTAGAATCCACAACTTGTATGAATATGTGTTTTTCTTGCTTCAATAACCACTCCACTTTGTTAAGCACCCTTAGATTGGTACGAAATGATTTTTGGAGAAATTTTTATCAACTTTTCTTGGAAAATATTTCTATGGCCGAAAGCCTCCAAGGCTTTTGCTCTCAATTCTTTTTTTTTTCTTCTTTCTTGAAAGTTCTTGAACAATGTTAAGTGATAAGCCTCCCTTAATTTATTTATTCACTTGGATTAAATCAAGACATGGGCTTGGGCCAGTTTTTGCTTGCCATGGCCGGTTGGGCCTCAATTTTGTCTTAAAAAAATGTTTCAAGCCCACTTGAATTTTTAGCTAGTTTATGTAATTCATGAAGCATTTTTCCAACATCCAAATTTGCCCTTCGCCTTTCTCCATATTTCCACTTCAAATTTTTTTTATAAACAACTTGTACACCAAACAAGATCAAAATTATAATCTTGCTCTTAATCTCCCGCAATTACCTTAAATTATCCGAATGCGAAAAATGCGGGATATAACATGAAGAATCTCACGAATGTAGATGTTAGCCATCTTCTTAGAAGTATAAGTCATCTGAACAGGAATGAAATGAGTTGACTTGGTCAAACGATCCACAATCACCCAAATGGAGTCAAACTTACCCAAAGTCTGTGGCAACCCTACCACAAAGTCCATGGCACTCCTTTCTCATTTCCACTCAGGGATGGGCATCCTCTGGGAAATCTCACTAGTATTTTGATGCTTATACTTCACTTGTTGACAATTTCTCTCTTCATGCTACACCACCAATGATGTTGCTTTAGATCTCGATACATTTTCATAGCACCAGGGTGAATAGAATACCTCGAGCGGTGGGCCTCCTCTATAATCAAAGTAGTCAAATCACCAGTCAGAGGCACACACACTCATCATTTAACCCTCAAAATCCCTTATTCATCAAGTTTTGCCTCACGAGCCTTCCCCTTAAACACTTTATCATGAATTTTGTACAACTTTGGATCATTCATCTGCTGAGCTTAAATCTGCTCCAACAAAGAGGAACGCGCCTCCACACAAGTAAGAACCCTTTCAGGTTCAGAAATATCAAGCCTAACCAAGGAATTTCCAAACTCTAAATCTCTCTAACCAAAGGTCTCTCCCTAGCCTGGAGACAAGCAAGACTACCCATACTCACTGATTTCACACTCAACGCATCCGTGACCACATTAGCATTGCCCGGATGATAAAGGATAGACATATCATAATCCTTGGGTAACTCTGTTTATCTTCGCTGCCTCATGTTTAGATCCTTTTTGTTTGATATATACGGAAGACTCTTATGATCAGTGAAAACATCGCAATGCATACCATAGAGACAGTGCCTCCAAATCATCAAAGCAAATACCACTGCCGACAACTCTAAATCATGAATGGGGTAGTTCTTCTCGTGCACTTTCAATTGCCTGGAAGCATAGGCTATGATCTTACCTTTCTACATAAGAACAGAACAAGTATCCAACCTTAAAGCATCACAATACACGGTAAAACCCTCTCCCTCCATGGGAAGAGTCAAATTGGGAGATGAAGTCAACAAGCCTTTGAGCTTTCGGAAGCTCGCCTCACACTCATCTGAACACTGATAAGGAACTGTCTTTTGGGTCAATATGGTAAGGGGAGATGCTATAGCCGAAAATATCTCAACGTGTCACGACCCAAACCGGAGGGCCGCGACTGACACCTAAGACCCTACTCGGCTGAGTGCCATACTACTATTCTATCCAGGAGTCACAACTCTTTGTGAAACTTTAATCTACGAAATAACGCTTTCGTCAGGTAAAATTTTTTTTCCCAGTAAAACTCTTTCGTCAAATCAGGGACTTCTCCTTTATCATTAATTCAAAGAAAACCTTTAGTCACAATAAAATCTTTAAAAAAATAAAGCACAAAAACACATCGACCTATATGGTCGCTTTACATAACTGTCGACATCTCGACGTACTATCCACGGGACACTGTCTGCAAAAGTCTCTAACATACATGAGATACCATAACATAAGTACTCTGACTCGGCAACACTCCGAACTGAGATGGAGCTCACCAATCCAGCTGATAGCCTGGGAACATCCTATAGCCAATGTCTTCTACTCATCTGTACACATGCGTGGCATGAAACGCAGCGTCCACCAGAAGGGACGTCAGTACGAACAGTGTACCGAGTATGTAAGGCATGAATAACAACGCAATAAGAAATATAGAACATAACAGGGGATAAGATGACTTATACATTTAATTTGCCTCCTAAGGCGGATACCATACATGCAACTTTAACCTTTTTAAATCAATATGTACATACAATCATGGAAGACATCTGAGACATTTAAATGAGTGTGCAAATATAAATATATCATTATGGTTGTATCAACAAAACACATATATCTATAGAAATGGCACAACATAGGCCACAGCGTCACCCCTAAAAACATCACAACATATGCCATAGCGTCACCCCCTGTCAACTGTGCCTTATATATATAAACGTCACATCATAGGCCATAGCGTCACCGCCTGTCAACTGTGCCTTATATATATAAATATCACATCATAGGCCACAGCGTCACCCCTTGTCAACTGTGCCTTATATATATAAACATCACATCATAGGCCACAATGTCACCCCCTGTCAACTCTACCTTATATATATAAACATCACATCATAGGCCACAGCGTAACCCCTGTCAACTGTGCCATATATATATATACATCATAGCAAAGGCCATAGCGTCACCCCCTATCAATTGTGCCATCACAACAAAGGCCACAACGTTCACCCCCTGTCAACTGTGCCATCATAACAAAGGCCACAACGTTCACCCCCCTGTCAACTGTGCCTTATATATATATATATATATATATATATATATATATATATATATATATATATATATATATATATATATATATATATATACACATCACAACAAAGGTCACAGCGTCACCCCCTGTCAACTATGCCTTATATATGTACATGAAGAATAAGAATGAGTGCAGTGCATAAGCAAATGAAATAGTAGAACTTGGTAATGTCACAAAATAACTTTATACACATATTATACTCATAGCATGCATGATGGTTCAAATATAAGTTACCACTTTAGCGGAGTGACGTAAGGTCGATAATCTCCGATTTATATTATGGAATAATCGTCATCACTCTATCTCACCTTGAATGAATAATTATTTTAAGGTGAGACCAACAACAATGAATAAAATCGAGAAAATCATGAAATAAGCTCAATAATCTCATAAAAGCATTGATCTCATAACTCGAGACTTTTAACCATAAAATCATCATTATCATAATCATCATAGAAAATATTCTTTTCTTTGACATCATCATTATCATCGTAAAAAAACAACTTCATCGTTGTTATCATAAGAGCTCACAGAATCATAAATCTCTAGTTTGGAAAATACGGGCATTTTGGAAAATATTTATGGATTACCGGGAAAGGAATCATGCCTTGGAGTCATAAACTTCTATCTTTTGAATACAAAGAAGTTATGGAAGCATTTATGAAATCGTACCATAGGGATCATGCCTTTGAAAGAAAGACACGAGCCTTAACATACCTGATTGATCTCCCCTGTTTATATGCCTAGCCCGAAATCACAATCCAGCAACCAATAATAACAACAACAATACCAACATCAACAACAATATTATCAATACCAATATATTCCATAAAACATCCCACACAATGTTTTTCAACATACAACAACAATATACACTTTCTTTCTTCCCAATCAAGGAGCATAATCTCATCAACACACCAAAAACATTAGATACCATCTCTATACATGTAAATCAGCCTAGCCACACGGCCACAACATGCTCAAAGCAATCCATAAACACAACAACTACAACACGACACTTTATGACTTGCTAAACCTTCAAATCAACTCAACATAAGAGATAGGATGAAGAACATACCTTATACTTGAATAAATTCATCCACACAAACTTTCTTTAAGACCAAACTTACCACAATATCAAGTAGAAGCAAGAACAATCACCTTTCATGGACTAGTTTGGTGTAATCTTGTTAAATTCTTAATTTAATGGACTATAAATGATTGGGGGTTGTGTTGATAAGTTTCTAGGGCTATTGAGAATGTAGAATGCTGACAAAATGGAGTTAATGGGGGTATTTATACCCCTCATAAGTTAGTTCCACCGACCTTTTCATGTGGGACCCGCGGAAGCCATTTGGCAGCTTGGAGTCTTTATCTTAAAATGGCCATAACTTTTGATCCCAATATTGTGTGAGGGCCCACAACCTATGGTTGGAAAGTCTTTTAATTATGTACAACTTTAGTTTTTGGTGTGTTTCCAAATTCCAAATTTATAATAGTGTTTTGGCCCCTCCAAGTCAGATCATCCGAGAACGTATCCTTAAATCATCCTTTTGGAGGGCTTATGCCCATATTTGGCTTAAGGTTCTTTCTTAAGACTTGCTCAACTTCCCATGTACTACTTATATCACTTTTCATATGTCCTTTATAAACCCCGACATGTGGGCCCTACCTTAACTTATGGTTACGGGGGCTATTCATCAAGTAACGTGTTAACTGATTTACTCTATACGGTCTCCAAATGTCATATATATATATATATATATATATATATATATATATATATATATTATTCTTATACTCATATAATATAATCTTCATCCCTAGTCCTTGTATAACTTTATTCTCCCTTGAGCTCATACTAAGCTGTCTACAGTCTTGGTAACAAGAAATATTCCGGGGTGTAACACAACGAATCATCAATATTACCAAGCGAAACCAACAAAGCTCCGATCCTTTGAAATCGTAGTAGGTCTGCCCCAATCACGAACAACCTCAATCTTCTATGGGTCAACCATGATGCTCTCCTTGGACACCACGTGCCCCAAAAATGCCACAGAACTAAGCAAGAAATCACACTTGGAGAACTTAGCATAAAGCCTCTTCTCCCTCAAAGTCTCAAGAACAATCCTCAAATGCCTCTCATGCTCCTCCCTACTCGTAGAGTAGATCAAAATATCATCGATGAATACAATCACAAAGGAGTCCATATATGGTCGAAAGACATCATTCAACAACTCCATAAATGCTGCAGAGGCATTAGTCAACCTAAAGGACATAATCAAAAACTCATAATGACCATAACGAGTACAAAATGCTGTCTCGGGAATATCCTCTGTCCGGATCTTAAGCTGATGATATTTGAATCTCAAATCAATCTTAGAAAAGACTGACGCTCCCTGAAGCAGGTCAAACAAGTTATCAATCCTGACAAGGGGATACTTGTTCTTAATGGTGACCTTGTTCAACAGCCTATAATCAATGCACAGCCTCATAGATCTGTCCTTTTTCTTCACAAACAATACCGTTTCACCCCATGGGGACACACTAGGATGAATAAACCCTTTGCTCAACAAATCTTGCAACTGTTCTTTCAATTCCTTCAACTCTGTAGGATTCATCCGATAATGTCACGACCCAACCCCGTAGGCCGTGACTGGTGCCCGACCTAGACACCCGTATACATACCTATCAGATATAGTCAAGCTGAAATAAGAACTATATGAAAACTTACAAAAGAACTCCAATGGTTCATAACGTCGTCATATATATATATCAAGATCAAATGTTTCCTGAGCAGTCACAACGAATCATATCATGAAAGGATACGCAAGCCGACAAGGCTGCCACAACATATCAATATCCATAGCACATCGTATAAACACAGCTGAACAAACCTATACACAACCCACACATATGTCTACAGACCTCTAAGAGTACGAATGGCAAAATATGACGGGATAGGGCCCTGCCGTACCCCTGGATAAACATACATATATATATCATAAGATCTGTAACAAAAGTCTAAACTCTGGAACAACGGAGCTCTCCAAGACAGCTGAATAGAAGTCCTATGCTGAAGGGTCACCAAACCGACTATCTGTACCTGCGGGCATGAAACGCAGCCCCCTGAAGAAAGGGGGATCAGTACGGAATATGTACTGAATATGTAAGGCAGTACTGAATCATAAAACAAAGAAAACACAGCAGTAGACAAGTTTAGAAAGCAACCCGGGAGTAACCTGGAATAGAATTTTGAACCATATCATGTGGCCCTTTGCACAAATTCTAGCATACACAATATAAATATAGAATATCCTACTCGTAGCCACTTCTGGCTAATAACACAATAGTCCCTTCGGACGGCCGCTTCCGGCATAATAACACAATAGTACCTTCGGACGGCCGCTTCCGGCATAATAATGATGGCCCCTTCGGGAAGCCGCTTCCAGCTTAATAATGATGGCCCCTTTGGGCAGCCGCTTTCGGCTTAATAATGATGGCCCCTTCGGGCAGCCGCTTCTGGCTTAATGATGATGGCCCCTTCGGGCAGCCGCTTCCGGCTTATTATCACAACCTTGTCAACACAACTTAATCCACAAATACCCATACAAAGATATGATGCTATGGAATGTAAACATAAATCGTAAATGAAATGAAATCCCTTCGGAGTGGTTTTGAAAATCAAACTTTATGTTTCCTTTAGTATAAAACTAATTTCCTCGAAATCATTAGTAAAACCGTATACACACCTCAACTAGCACCTTATGGGTGTTCCCTTCGGAACAGAATAGGAGCTTATATATCGACTATTACCCAACGTACAGAAAACTGAAGAGGGAGGCTCAATCACTTGAGAGTTCTAACATCAAGAAGTGAATAAGAATCATAAATCACACTCAAAACTTATGCATAGAATTACCCCAAAGCTCATATCATTCATCACTTAAATCTAAGACATGCCAAAACAAAGAAGGGACAGCTTTACATACCTGTTGACGACTAATCGCAAAACCGTTCGCTTTGTCGCTCTTTTAGACTAGTTAACATAAAGGTAACATTATCGTCAGTAACTATACTTTCTAGTTCATAAATCCGTAGCCCATCACTTTATAGAACTTTTTCTTTAACCTATACATTCTCGTTTAGGGTGTTCCATTAGTTAAGGGCTTAATGAAAATCGGGTAGCATTACCCCTATATATTTGCCAAACCCGAATTTCCAATTATCCTCCTGTTAACACAGAAATACCAACAACAGAGATATACATACGAAATTTTCACAATTTAGCCCATAACAATTCTGACAACCCAACAACTTCTCTTAATCTATTTTAACCCACAATTTCCTATAACATCGATTTCATGCATTTTCTTAATTCCAATTTTGTCCAATTCAATTTTAATAACTCCATTACAATACTATTAACATATTTACACCATAAAACAAGAAAATCTTACCTTAATTTTCTCAGAGGAATTTCTACTCTTAATTGCTCCAATTTCGTAATTTCTTCTTCCTCAATTCAATATCCAATGTTGCTATCACCTCCTTGAACTTGTATATCACTTGGAGCTTGATAAATTAAGCAACAAAATTTATTTTTCTCATCAACCATGGCTGGCCGAGAGCAGCCATGTAAGTTATACGTTTTTTTTAACTTTGCTTTTCTTTGCAAAAATGAAATCTAAATGTGAATTGTTCCTTAGCCAAATGTTTATATGTGTGTCTTCATTGAGTGACACGTACTCCCCACTAAATGACTCACCAAAATTATTTTCATGAAGTGTTATCCTTTTTTTTTCGGGTGGGCCCACTTATTATAATTAAATTAATTAATTAATCAATAATCCTTTACTTAATAATATAATCATAATTAATTAGTTCCTAATCCCCATTAATATTTTTACACTAAATAAAATTTATAAACAATTTATGTTCTAATTAAAATTGCAGATTTAAAAAATTTCTATTTCGTGTCCGAAAATGATTCTTCATTTAACTTGGGTCGACTTGATTGCGAATAATTTGACGTATGAACATACGGGGTATAACATTCTTCCCCCCTTTAGAACATTCATCCTCGAATGTTGAACTGATTCTGAATTCCCAATACTCTCTCTTTTTGTTGCCTTTCGAGGTAATTACTCCACGTCATTGTCTTTACTCTCCTCTTTACTTCGTAGTTCGTTGTCAGTTGTATTGTTCTTCCGCTAAAATCTTACCTTCTTATTGTGTTTCTCCTATAGTTATCCCCTTAAGGTATCGTTTCCTTTGTCTTACCTCTCAATCTTTAAATATGATTTTAATAATGCGCAGACGTCCCTCGTCGGTTCGTTAGACTTTAATATCCCTAGAGTATCGTATAACTCTGGTAACCTGTGGACCCTTCGCAGGTTCTACGGGTAAAATGAAATTTCCCAGAGGGTAACATTTTTGTACTCCAATATCCTTGCTTTACTCCGCTGTGACAGCCCGTATTCTGGAATCCTCAGCATCATGTGTCACTTTCTGACTTTATTTTCAAGGTCTCCAACTATCACTTGCTTTTACATCTTGATCTCGACCTTTAGGGTTGGCTATCAAGTAGCACTAGGGTTCCTTCATATTACAACTTTACTGTCATCCAGTAACCAGTAACCCGCTTGTTCGGATTGTCTCGGTCAAATCATTTCTTAATTTCCTTTACTCTAATTGGCAATACTTTAGGCATATTACCTCGTGTCGTTTCTCTATTTTTTGACTCAAACTCTTCTATTTCCCCTTTTCTCCAATTTGCTCTTAGTCCTCCTATTACGCCTCCTATTGCAATCTTTACACAAGTATGTGTAGGTGCTCAAATCAGCCTAGTAATTACCTTAGCGTTGCCTCGCTTTCACTAGTCTTTATGTTTTACCTTGCATTCTTCTCTCGTACCTTTCAATTGATGTCAAGGCTCAATTATGGCTTTTTCCCTCAGTACTAATTATATCTCTGTAGTTTTGCCTCAAACCATCTTATACCTTTCGTTGATGTATCCAAAATATCACAACTGCATTTTTATTACTGAATCCTTACTCTTCTTATCAAGTACTCACTTGGTCTCATTCCCAGCATACAAATATTCGTAGGTTGCATAACTATTCTTGTACAACTTGCATAAACTATATCCAATCTTAGTCATAGTTTTTCCTTCTCCTGGTTCATTATACCTTATATAACTCATTCGTACTAAAACTCGCTTGTAGCCTATCTTGTCATGCTCCTTTCCCTTCCTTTATTCACCCCTTTGACTTTCTCACATCCTGCTATAGCAGATTTTCTATCCTTTCACTTTGTTCCTTATAAGTCGCAATATCATTAGCGCACAACCCTATTGCCAAATCTTAACCTCTAATATAGTATAGCATTGCTATCCTTCAGGACATCTCTTAAGTTATTCGTTACCATTCTTTTGTCGTATTCTTTCCTTTTTATAAGTATCCACCTTCTAATGTCATATTATCTAAGGTCTTTGCCAATAATTCTCAGCACAGTCTCAAATACCATCATGGTTTCTATCCGTTTATTGCTGGCTTTACTCATTTCTATGGTAACCCTTATGGTGTTCACATTACAGCCTGTTCGTAATCCATCCGATAACGTAACACTTCTTAATCTTATTGACATTTCTCAACATGTTTTAATTACACTCCGTGAACTAGGCGTACTCAACCCTTCACCCTTTCTGATCGATCTTACCCTTAGTATCTCACAAGCTGTCTTACTAATACCTTCATAACTTGTCATAATTCTCCCTTCTCTATACTTTTATCTCAATCATACTACTACTTCTTTTTCTATTTCTGGGAAAATTTTGGCAGAGTTTCCTCTGTACTTCTTACTATCCCAGAACCTGCACGCACGAAATACCAACAATGCCTCACAGGGCCAACACATATACATATATATCCTATCGTATCATAGCCACACAGGGCTCCCAATTTCCAGTAAAAGTATAAAGGTTTCAGGACTTACCTCACATATCGTACCTCGAGACGTACCTGATCCTTTAACGACCTGTCCTGTTATACCTTCCTATCTACCTTCTCTTTCATCCTTCAACTTTACATTTCAATCATATTTAAATATTATTACCTTATCCGACATGCCTCTTTCGCACCATTGATTTCCTGTATATTGTGTAGCTTCCAATATCATCAGTCGCTTTCTTCTGTCGATGTCGTTCTTCAGCTGAAATCAAAGGTTAGTATAGGCAATTTCATTTCCTATGGCTGGGCTCTATCGCACGATCTTAGATATGAAAGAAAGGTAACATCCTAAATGTCCTGTAGCTTCCTGTATATAGATGTGGTGCACAACACACCGATAAACAAGACTCTACTTGACACGGTCTGTAGACACTCTGAGGACGAACTGCTCTGATACCACTTTTGTCACGACCCAACCCCGTAGGCCGTGACTAGTGCCCGACCTGGACACCCGTATACATACCTATCAGATATAGTCAAGCTGAAATTCGAACTATATGAAAACTTACAAAAGAACTCCAATTGTTCATAACGTCGTCATATATATATATATATATATATATATATATATATATATATATATATATATATATATATATATATCAAGATCAACTGTTTCTTGAGGAGTCACAACGAATCATATCATGATAGGATACGCAAGCCGACAAAGCTGACATTACATATCAATATCATACGCAAGCCGACAAGGCTGCCACAACATATCAATATCCATAGCACATCGTATAAACACAGTTGAACAAACCTATACACAACCCACACATATGTCTACAGACCTCTAAGAGTACGAATGGCGAAATATGACGGGATAGGGCCCCGCCGTACCCCTGGATAAACATACATATATATATCATAAGATCTGTACCAAAAGTCTAAAATCTGGAACAACGGAGCTCTCCAAGACAGCTGAATAGAAGTCCTATGCTGAAGGGTCACCAAACCGACTATCTGTACCTGCGGGCATGAAACGCAGCCCCCCGAAGGTCAGTACGGAATATGTACTGAATATGTAAGGCAGTACTGAATCATAAAACAAGGAAAACACAGCAGTAAACTAGTTCAGAAAGCAACCCGGGAGTAACCTGGAACAACATTTTGAACCATATCATGTGGCCCTTTGCACAAATTCTAGCATGCACAATATAAATATAGAATATCCTTGTCACGACCCAACTAGGGGCCGTGACGGGTACCCGATACCACTATACCGAGCACCTCTTATCTCGCATGTTACTCTTACCACTAAGTGGGCCATATAAACGATACCGCCTTTGCTTTACTTAACACCATCGTTAATAACCTACTCGTAAACAAGTGTCAATAAACTTTACTAACATATTATACAGCAACGAGGACGAACAAGAGTGTAAAACATCTGACTGTACATATTTGTCTACGAGCCTCTAAACAAGATACATATATTTACAAGAAAGGACAGGTTCTGCCGTGCCCAAATATACACACAAAAGTAGTACCAATAAACTGAAGCTCCGGAACAACTGGAGCACTCTCAATGTACTGCTGGTGGAGCTCCTAGGAATCGAACCCATCTACCTGTTTACCTGCGTGGCATGAAACGCAGCGTCCACAAGAAGGGACGTCAGTACGAGCATTGTACTGGGTATATAAGGCATGAAAAGTAGCATAACGAGGAACATAAAGTATGAATAATAATACAATGGGACCATAGAGCATATAGTGAGATAAGAGAATAACCTGTACATATGAGTGCCTCTTAGGCAGTTGCCATGCATGCTTGGCCTTTTTTAGAAAGAAATATTTCTTGTTCACATATACAGAAAATAGAACATATCATAGCGCCGAATAACGTCGCCTTCCCCGCATATGTCCCGTGTCCGGGCATCCCGCGTCCAGGATGATAAGTTACGCCAACTGACCAGGTGGCAATGCGTCTATAGCACCACATATGTCCCTTTTCCCCATATTCCCCATATACATATACATATATCATGTCCATGTGTCATATACATATATCATATAAGCAGCATGCATGAGAGCCCAAAGAAAGTCATGTATCTATCGGAGTGACGTAAGGTCGGTAACCTCCGATTATATTATGGAATAACCATCCCGACTTTGTCTCACCTTGAAGGAACTATTATTATAAGATGAGACTATCAACGAAGGATAACACTAAGAGAACGTAGAATAAGATCACAAATCTCGTAAGGCGCCAAATCATATACATATGCACATAGAACAACTTTTCAAGACTCGATGGGTACATACATAGATCGACACCTGAAGGCTCAAAAACAAGTTTCAGGTCGATCCGAATTAGTATGAGAAAGTTATGAGTGTTTGAAGTACAAAACCTTCTACGAGCGTTTCAGAAGCCATTTTTTTGGAAAATTAAGGCAACAATCATGTTAGGCACCTTTCGGATATCGTTATGGATCAAATCAAATATATCTTTTGAAACCATATGTACATATCTAAATATATACCAAAGACTCAATGGAATGATCGATCGTTCTAGCATTTGAAGATCAAAACTTTAGTCATATCAATTTTCTTTCGAATGCCATTTAGAGACATATCAAACAAACTTCGGACATCATAGACACGCATCAAGACTATATGATATAACTTATGGAAGTCAAGAATACTAGCCATTCTAGTGGCTCTAAGAATAGGAATTTCCTTGAAATCTTACATAGACGTCATTTGCTCGTTTCATAAAGATCATGCCAAAGAAAGAAAAGGGTAAGCCTTACATACCTACTCCACGTCCTATTAGCTACGCTTATTTATCCAAGCATGCTAGTCAACATTCAAAAGAGTTCACACAATTATTAGATTCGTCGTCATACACTTGCCTTAGTTCTCAAATAAATTTCACTTATGATCTGCCGAAATTTCGGCAGCATTTCCCCTGTAAATACACCATCCCCGAGAATCTAACTCGGTCAATTTTATCAACAACAATCCGAGAATTCAACTCGGCCAAATTATCAACAACAATATCAACAATCATTCTAACAATGTCAATAATCAATTCAAAACGCATTCCAACATTAACAACTTCTTTCTACAAACTTCGACGACGTTCCATTTATGTTTAATTCACAATTGCTCACATATTCAAGTATTAATCCGAAATCATTCAAACAATATTCAAGAACACTTCAACAATCCGCTCTACATTCCAAACGGCCAAACCAACATACTACCCCAAAACCTTCTAAATTCAACAAGAACAATAACAACATATTTCCTTCTTTCAAATTCATAACTACACCAACAATCCACACACTAACAACATCATCTTCCATAAATACAAGAAAACTATATTCAAATCACATTAACTCCTAAAACAAACTCTCCAACCATCACAACTTCACTAGAATCATCATGTTTTCATTATCAACATAGCATCCACAACAACAACAACCAAACACTGGATAAAATAATTAAATCATTATTCCTACACATACACACATATGCACGGCCACAACATGCTTCCATATTTTCATGAATTTCGTCCACTTTTACCTACTACAACATACATAATCATCCATAACATATAAGAAAATGATTAAACCTTACCTTTTTCCCTTGACTTCTCACTTGGCTAAGATTTGTAACTTGCAAGAATATGTGTTTTACTTGCTCCAATGACCACTTCCTTTGCTAGGGACCTTTCAATGGTTTATTTAGCTAGAAGAAAATAATTTTTGATAAAAAAAATTCCAAGGTTCTTGTTCGATTTGGTATGGCCGAATGGCCTTTGGTTTTTCTCCATCTCTTTTGTTCATTAAGTTTCTTGAAATTTCTAGGAATGAGATGAATAAGATGACTTATTTGGACTTATTTATTTTGTTCTCATATGGGCTTTGGCCCATTTACTATGGACGGCCAAATGGCCCTTTTAACTCCAAGCCCACTTTTTTTTTGTTTTGTTTTGTTTTGTAATTCATGAAAATTTATTTTTTTCCAAATTCCAAATTTGCCCTTAGCCTTCCTCCATATTTCCATGAGTCATGTTGCGAATTTTCCTTTTTACCCCTAGCCTTTCTTAATATTTCCACTTCAAAATTTTCATGAACAACTTGTGTCTTAAACAAGACCAAAATATAGCCTTGTCCTTAACTTCTTGCAATTGTCTTGAATTATCCGAAGGCACAAAGTGCGGGATATAACAATCCTACTCGTAGCCGCTTCCGGCTAATAACACAAAAGTCCCTTCGGACAGCCGCTTCCGGCATAATAACACAATAGTCCCTTCGCACGGCCGCTTCGGGCAGCCGCTTCCGGCTTAATAATGATGGCCCCTTCGGGCAGCCGCTTCCGGCTTAATATCACAACCATGTCAACACAACTTAATCCACAAATACCCATACAAAGCGATGATGCTATGGAATGTAAACATAAATCGTAAATGAAATGAAATAGTAAAATCTCGCACCCCCTTCGGAGTGGTTTTGAAAATCAAACTTTATGTTTTCTTTAGTATAAAACTAATTTCCTCGAAATCATTAGTAAAACCGTATACACAACTCAACTGGCACCTTATGGGTGTTCCCTTCAGAACAGAATAGGAGCTTATATATTGACTATTACCCAACGTACAGAAAACTGAAAAGGGAGGCTCAATCCCGTGAGAGTTCTAAAATCAAGAAGTGAATAAGAATCATAAATCACACTTAAAACTTATGAATAGAATTACCCCAAAGCTCATATCATTCATCACTTAAATCTAAGACATGCCAAAACAAATAAGGGACAACTTTACATACCTGTTGACGACTAATCGCAAAACCGTTCGCTTTGTCGCTCTTTTAGCCTAGTTAACATAAAGGTAACGTTATCGTCAGTAACTATACTTTCTAGTTCGTAAATCCGTAGCCCATCACTTTATAGAACTTGTTCTTTAACCTATACATTCTCGTTTAGGGCTTTCCATTAGTGAAGCGCTTAACGAAAATCGGGTAGCATTTCCCCTATATATTTGCCTAACCCGAATTTCCAATTATCCTCCTGTTAACACAGAAATACCAACAACAGAGATATACATACGAAATTTTCACAATTCAGCCCGTAACAATTCTGACAACCCAACAACTTCTCTTAATCTATTTTAACCCACAATTTCCCATAACATTGATTTCATGCATTTTCTTAATTCCAATTTATCCAATTCAATTTTAATAACTCCATTACAATACTATTAACATATTTACACCATAAAACAAGAAAATCTTACCTTAATTTTCTCGGAGAAATTTCTACTCTTAATTGCTCCAATTTCGCAATTTCTTCTTCCTCAATTCAATATCCAATGTTGCTATCACCTCCTTGAACTTGTATATCACTTGGAACTTGATCAATTAAGCAACAAAATTTATTTTGCTCATCAACCATGGCTGCCGAGAGCAGCCATGGAAGTTATACTTTTTTTTAAACTTTGCTTTTCTTTGCAAAAATGAAATCTAAATGTGAATTGTTCCTTAGCCAAATGTTTATATGTGTTTCTTCATGGAGTGACACGTACTCCCCACTAAATGACTCACCAAAATTATTTTCATGAAGTGTTATCCTTTTTTTTATATATTTCGGGTGGGGCCCACTTATTATAATTAAATTAATTAATTAATCACTAATCCTTTACTTAATAATCTAATCATAATTAATTAGTTCCTAATCCCCAATAATATTTTTACACTAAATAAAATTTATAAACAATTTATCTTCTAATTAAAATTGCAGATTTAAAAGATTTCTATTTCGTGTCCGAAAATGATTCTTCATTTAACTTGGGTCGACTTGCTTGAGAATAATTTGACGTATGAACATACGGGGTATAACACATAAGAGGGAATAGAAATGGGGCTGGTGCCCGGCTCAACCTCAATATGGAAATCAATATCTCGGTCTGGAGGAATACCAAGAACATTAGTAGGGAACACCTCAGGAAACTCTCTCACAACTGGTACCAACTCAAGTCGGAGTCTCAGCACTAGTGTCACGAAAATAAGCAAGATAAGCTAGACACCCTTTCTCAACCATCCGACTCGCCTTACGAAAAGATACTAGCCGCTTAGGTGCGTGACTAACCGTACCCTTTCACTCTATTCTAGGAATGCCAAGCGTGGCTAAAGTAACCGTCTTGGCATGACAGTCCAAGATAGCATGGTACGAGGATAACCAACTCATGCCTAGAATCACATCAATATCTGTCATATTGAGACTCATCAAATTAGCCCAAGTCTCATAACCCATCATAGTGACTACACAGGATCGGTACACTCGATCCACCACTACGGACTTTTCCACCAGAGTAGAAACATAAACAGGAACATCAAGAGACTTACATATCATATCTAGACCCGATGCAATGTAAGTAGACACATATGAATAAGTAGAACCCGGATCAAATAAGGCAATAGCTGACTGTTGACAAGCGAAAATAGTACCTGTAATCACAGCATATGAAAACTCTACCTCTGGTCTACCTGAAAATGCATAACACCGGGCTCCACCACCACCAGTCTAGGCACCTCCACAGCCGGTCTGAGTGCCACCTCTACCCGAATGAGAACTCCCTCTACCACTCAGGGAACCACTTGTCAATGGCTGACTGGCTAGCCTCATAGTAGAGACCTAAGAACTGGGGTGCGAACCACCCTATCGAGCTCTGGGCAATCTCTTGCATAGTGCCTACCCTGACCACACTCAAAACATCCACCACGGGCTGCTGGCTAAGGAGAATAATCGAAACAACAAAAACGACCACCTGGCCGAGAATATGACGACTGACAGCTCTGCCCCGCACTGTATCAACCACGACGACCCGAAGTACCACCCTGAGAAGGATGGATAGCTACCTGGACTGGACGACTGACTAAGGATGATGGCCTCTACTGTGGTGATCACGACCTCCAAAAAAGGAACCTTTAAAACCACTCAAAGAACGGAACCTCTTCTAAGACCTATCCTCAAACTCCTGGTGTCTAAGTGTCTCCATACCCAGCGCAACATCAACATCACCCTGAAAGTCCTTTCCTGAAGAGGCAACAAACATAGAAGCAACCTTAAGATGATGCGATAAACCTCGAATAAACATGCATATCCTCTCTGCCTCATCCGGTAGAATAGTTAAAGCATGATGGGACAAGGCACGAAACTCCATCTCATACTTAGTAACACTCATTGAACGCTGGTTAAGATGATCAAACCTCTCGCGCCTCTCCTCTCGCAAGCTGAAAGAGACCCACTTCTCTAAGAAGACTCTCAAAAACTCCTCCCAAGCGAGCGGAGGTGATCTAATGGGCCTAGTCACCAAGAATGTTCTCCACCATAGCTTGGCAGGGCCAATCATCTGCATCACCACTAACCCTACACCATTGGACTCTACTAGTCCAAGGGTGTCCAATCTGTTGTGGCAGCTAACCAAGAACTCATAAGCATCAGCATCTAGGTTTCTATCATAAGTCTGCGGCTTTATCATGGCAATATTATCCCATCTCTTCTACTGATCAACAGCTATAGTAGGCTGAACCGCTGGCCATGCAACAATACCCGGAAGAGCTATACCTGGAGTAACAGCACCTGAACCTAGGGCCCTGACAGCTCGAGGAGCCACAACGGCAGCTGGCCGCGCTTCTGGAGTCCTTCAACCTACGGCTACTTGCTCGGGAGTTTGTGCTTCTACCCGAGTCTAGAATCCCTCAGAAACAGTCGGGATCATGCCTGCCTGAGACATCCAATCAAAGTAACTCAAAAGACGAGCCATAGCATCTTGAGAAAACTCTGCAACAACAAGAACTGGGGGAGCCTGACCCGGTACCACCACGGGTACCTCACCTTAGACCTAGTCACTGCCCTATGGCTCGAGAGATGCCTCACGGGTAGGATCAATAGCGACTGCGAGTGCTCTAGTAATACGGGCTCCAGCCCGGCCTTGACCTCTACCTCGTTCCCTACCTCCCCTAGCAACTCGGGGAGCAGGTGCTAGTGTTAGACCCTGCCCACTTACAGTGGCGGACCGTGTCCTCACCATCTGTGAGAGAACAAAACAAAGAGATCTTAGATCACATTAGAAGCAAATATGCACGATAAGCAATCACAGATGTGAATTTTCCTAAAGGTCCCGTAGCCTCCCGAGGATAAGTATAGAGCTCTTCATACCCATATGCGAGACTCTATTAGACATTGTCCTTGTATTTGTGATATCAATTAACCTAGGGTTCTGATACCAATTTGTCACAACCCAAATCCCAAGTCATGATGGTACTAGTCCCACCGTATTAGTAAGCCAAGATAGCCATAATTAGACCGAAATCAAAGTGCGAAAATAAAGCATACAAGTGTAAAGGCATGATTTCCATCTTTATGTTCTCAATATCATAAAGGCTTCAAATTTTTACTACCTTTTTCCTTACAATGAGGATATACGTATAAGTGATATGCACACGAACAAACAAGACAAGCAAATAATAATGATAAGAGACATAGAGTATGGGCATTGGGCCACAATCACGAATCTCAAGGATCATACTATTCTATCAGCTAGTTCCCAGACATGTCATTCAGACCAACTATACAATTGAAATAGCAATGATGCCCAAAAATGATGATCGGTATCTGATACTAGTGCTCGTGACCTTACAAATATCAGAACCCCCTTAGTTTGCCCAATTACCCCTGTTATTAGATCTTTTCAACCAACACATACATTCAAGAAAAGGTTCAAGTCTCAACATGCCTGGTAAGCCGAATCTAGAGTCACGACGCCCCTAGCCACTCCCAGAAGTCTCCAAACAAACAAAAAGCATAATCAAATACGGAATATACGTTAGAACACGAGTCTAACAATATCCATATTGCTCCATAATCCAAAATCCCCAAAATAAGCCCTAAAATTAGGATTCGGAACCCAAAAGGGGAAAATAGTAAATTGAGCCTAAAATCATGATCCTCATGCTTTATATAACTTAAACACCAAAAATCATCCATAAAAAACTACGAATTCATTCTCAATTGATCAATTTCCAATTCTCAATTTGGGTCCCAAAACCCTTCCATAAACCTCTTAATTTCAATATTCTAAGCATGGATTAAGGATCTAACTCGTTGAAATAATCATAAAACCAACTTAGGACACTTACCCAATGATTCCTCCTTGAATTGCCTTCAACTCTCCTCCAATAATGCTATCAAACTTAGAGGTTTTTGAATGGTATTCTAAAGAAGAACACACTAAAGACTACATTTTGTACAACGATTCACGCTCCTCCTAACTTAAATTCGCCCTGGCGCACAAACACTGGCGGACAATTCCTTGCCTCGATGAAGTCCTCACAAAATATCCTAGCTCGCACCGGTGAAACCAGCTTCGCTGGGGCGCTCGCACTCCTGGGAAATTCTTGGCAGGGGCGGTCCGAGCCCAGATTTACTGAGTCTCGCTCCTACGAGCCTCCACTCGCTGGAGCGTGTCTGCAGGGGTGGGACCTACTCGCACCTGTGAATACACCAGAAACCAAAAAATTTGGTGTTTGACTCTCATTCCCCAAAATCCCGAGACTCTTCTGGAACCTCTCTGACACAAACCAAATATGTAGATCCATGTAAAAATACGGTATGAATAGTTTATCAGTTTGGGTACGAACTCATCCGCGCATTTGGAATTCCCTACTGAGGTCTCGTTGACCAAGTCAACCCTGAACGGGCAAAAACCAACTTTCGAACAAAAAGACCAAAATGCCCCCAAGACCCTCGGGAACTAAAGCAAACACTAAAACAACCTATATTCAACGTTTTGAAGCTAATGGAACCAACAAAAATCCCAAAAGAAGAAACCACCCCCGAAGATGCCTAAAGTCAACCTAACACTTAAAGATTACCCAACTTAGCAAATTTTGAAAACAAGCAAAAAGGCGGTTTCACAAGGGCAAAAATAGAAAGAAATACGAAAGGAACCAAAATGACCTAACAGGTCATTACACTTACTTCGCTACACGTTTTCCACAAAAGTCATCCTTCATGTCCATATTCTCAACTTCGCTTCTTTATTACACGCGGTCACTATTCTCATGCCAAATCCGATGATCATTACCAAACTTACACTCGTCCCCGCATATTGACATCTAATACACTGCCATTGCTGAATCATTGACCTGCCATTGGTACACCCGTGCCAAGAAAACCCTCATAATTCCTTGACAATGTTGAAACTTTTCCCAAACCAATTATACCTCAAACAAATCATTCTTATTAAACCATAAATACACTTCTGCGACTTCCAAGCAACACTCAAAACATGGAGATCATTTGACCCTCTGTACCATCTCTCCAATTTCTCAAGAAAACTGTCACAATAAACGAGTCTAACCACGATCCCACACAACTGAATCCTTAAGCCATAGCTAGTAACTAAACTTGGTCACACGTCCGAATCAAGATGACACATCTCGTACCGTACCACTACAAGTCATAAACAAATTGTTTGCATAAGAAATTAAGGAGAAGTTCCCACCATCAGTGAGGGAATAAAATAAAGAAATCCAGATACTAATTTGAATAAAGTAGAACGAATGAATGAAAGAATTGGAAGTTTTTGAAATGTCCAATAGCCTCTCGCAGATATGTACGGAGCTCATCATACCGATACACAAGACTCTACTACACATGCTCACCCGGGTAACCTAGGGCTCTGATACCAACTTGTCACGATGGAAATCACCGATTGTGCAGACACCTACCCTTTTCCCACGTGGTAGGCGAACCCTTCCCTTAAAGATTCATCCAACAACATAAATAATAAATAAGAGCAATAGAAGTCTAAAATTATAGATAAATAGTAATGCGGAATACACAACTACCCAAGGAATCTGGTCTGAATAGTACAAGAACTACTAATACGAGTCTGAATTATACTACTCTGAAATATACAAGTCTATCTCATGATATGAAATAAAGACAATAGGATAGAGTGTCTCCGAGCAGCGGATCAGAACATAGCTCCCCCTGGGAACTACAACTGACTGCCTCGAGAACTCACCCATGAGGGCCTGAAGTGGAATCTATAACAAACTCTGCACTCGGAAAAAGAATGAAGCAAGGTAGCATCAGTACAAACAACATGTATTGGTAGGCATCATCAGCGGACAACAGTTAGCTAATATATATAAATGAATGAAACTTGAAGATAGGCATATAAGTAGTCAAAATGCAGTCACTAAGCACATCCACGTAAGACTGGCAGTGATGTGATCCACACTAGATCTCAGTAGTCTTCAGTTATAGCCTAGACGGAAACTTCTAGTCCTCGAATCCATCAAGTGTCTATGTAAGTGATTAACAAGAACGCAACATCTCAAATGAATCAACAACAAGGAATCAACGTTGAAACGTACCATGCAATATAATAAATACAACAACCAGAATCAGAGATATAAGTGGATGTAAATTGAATGCATGTGCGATGCAATGCAATGCACTAGCCAACTGTCTCATATTGTACACACATGCTATGGACGGAAACCTCTACATCTCGATAGTCATGACCCATGGGGGATCCGCGAAATCCACGGACTATTCACTGCACACACAACCCAGAGCTGGCTCCACAACACCAACCACTCTACACACATCCCAGAGATAGTTCCATATCACTAGCTATTCCACACACAACCCAGAGATGGCTACTATATCAAGTATGTCAATAGTCACTCCGCACAAAGCCCAGAGAGGATTTTTACCCTTCACTTTCTCCATTGGAACCACATCACAGTATCATGAGAAATGCATGTATGAATGTCAATTTCAACAATAATTATGAGAATGAATAAACGTAACAACATCCATAAATCAACTACCAATACAAACTTATTCTCAAATATCTACAATGCCAAGTCTGAAATAGGTAATATCAAATAATATATGCAAGAGAGGCCATATTAAATATGTTTGTTTCAGCCACCATAATAAGAAGTCTCAGATGTTTCACTTTCCCTCTTATCATTATTAATATCAACTCACAGTTCATATCAATGAATCATATAGAATATGTATGAATGATATGCATATATCAATCTCAAGTTTAAATCATATTAAATTCCACTCGTGCCACACATGGACACGTGACACAATATCAGTATTGAATCATGTTCCTTCCTCTATCCATAGTAATGTCAAGATAAGTAAGAAAAACCATATCACAACAACAATATGATAAATAAATAACAAGTCCAATATCACACATATGTCAACAACCCAAATCACAATAAACGAGGTGACAAACCCATAAATGAAAAGACTCGTTAGGTTGTTTTAGCACTTTTGACCATTTTACCTCTTTTGACCTTCCCCGTAGCTTTGTTTGAGTGTATTTGACTTGTAGGGAAGGGTGGCACAATTCTCAAGGGAATCATATGTGATTTGAGTGAGAAAGTGAGAGTTTTGGCATTTCATAAGTGTTGGGTTTTGCTAAAGTCAACATTGGGGGGGAAACACGGTTTTTTCCAAATTCCGTTGATTCTAATAGTTCCAAAACATCAATTATTGGTTGATTGAGTGTCTGGTTTGGTTCTTGAGGGTCTCAGGGGAATTTTGGTCTTTTGGTTGGACTGATGGTTTTTGGTCTTTAGGGGTTGACTGAGTCAAAACTACCTCTTTTGGAAATTTTGAGTGCGCGGGTGAGTTTGTAGCATAATTTTATCTGTGGTTGCATTACTGGTTGGTATCCGGAAAGTTTCGAGTGAGTCTCGGGATTTCGGAGTGGTTGAGTCAAAAACTAATTTTTTTGCTGGCTCTGGTGTACTCGCCCCTGCGAGCATTTGTCCGCCCCTGTAGTGTCACTCCTGCGGAAGAAGGCCCACAGGTGTGAGATTTAGGAAATGTTGATGGGTATTGCTTTCGCGAAGTTATGTATAGAGAAGCGGAATCGCCCTTGTGTGGATTGGGCCGCAGGTGCGCATCTCCAAAATCGTTAAGACTTCGCCCAGTGGTGGACTGTCTGGAGGAGCAGACACGTAGGCGCGAGGAATCATCCGCTGGCGTGGAGATCGCTGGACCAGAATAGATACTTAGTGCTCCTTCCATACCCTAAGCTCTTCATTCTCATATTTTCCATTTGGGAGCTCGGTTAGAGAGTATCTTTTGAGGATTTTGCTAGACACATCTCTTAGGTAAGATTCCCACTCTCTTTTTACATTCATCTCATCACTTAGTGGGGATTTTCATGATAGAACACTTGATTTAAAGAGGGAATTGGGGAAAATAAGAACCCTCGGTGGGAATTAAAGAATTCTAGGTTTAATATGAATTTGTGGATAGATTTCATTCATATTTTTTTTATAGACTATATGAATCGTGGGTAGTCTAATTTTGGGACGAATTTCCTATTTTGCCCTTCGTGGCATGGAATCTTTTTTTGGGTGACTTTTTGGTTTTTTATTTAAAGAATGCCATTATGGGTATCAACGGATTCGTATGACTTCCTAGAATACTAATTAGACCATATTGAAACCGTTTTCCACTAAAATTGTGAATTTGACCTTTTGGTTTAGAACGGGGTCTACGGGTCAACGTTTTAGACCCAAATCTTCAATAATATAATATGGGAGTCATTTGTCTCATATTCTTACGCTTAATCAGTATTTGAGCAAATTGGATCATTCGGCAGCTCTACGGAAAGGCAAGGCTCTACTGTGATTTCGCTGGACTTCTTACATGGCATGTTGAGACTGTAAAATCTAAATCTAACTTAAGTGTCGTGGTTGATAAATTAAACTAAATAAGAGGGTGTAACAGGGATAATAAGGGGATCCCGATACTCGTGCGGTGACTAACACTTGTATCGTGTTCCAGTGACATGTTATTGAAACTTGTGCAATTTAAATTGTATAGTCAGTCTGAATGCCATGTTTTGGGCACTAGCTGGTAGATAGTATGATCCTATTGTTTTGTGAGTGGGGTATGAAGCCCGTATTTTATGTCTCTTTGATTGTGAGTCTGTCTTGTTCGATATGTATCGTACGCATCACGGCATTATGCTCGCTGAAAAGTGGAGCAAAAGCTAAGATAATGATTTTATTGCATAATAGGCTAAAGGTAGGCCCTTTATAGCTTATAATGAATACAAATGAGATCTTTTACTACATTTATTGGCTTCTTGTTATTGTGCATGTCATAATCATGCTTCATCTAGTATCTCATGCATTATATGTATATATATTTTAGGATACATATGTGGGTCCAAGGGGAAATGTTTTCGGATGAGGTGATGATGATAACTTAAGACAGAACTTTATTGTGTATAAGAAGCTGAGGTGGAACCTTTGTGATTATGAGAACTTTGAAAAAAGGAGATCTTATGTGTATTCCAACTTCTTATTGTGATGCATGCAATATCCATTCTTACGATATATCTCCCGCATACTTATCATGACTAAAGATAAGGTCCTTTACTGTATGCATTGATTCCTTGTTGTTGAGCATGTCATATTCATATTTATCATGGTATCTCATATGCATTGATGGTACTAATGAAAGGTCCGAAGGGAAATGATTCTATATGAATTGATGATGATTATAAGACAATGGGCTAATTAACAGGCATACGAGCTTAATGGGCTGAGACTTGATAAGTGAAAACACGAGAAGGTCTCAAACATCTAGGATATCGGGTGGTATATATTCCTCGCGAATCCCCCATGGGTCACGATTCGTTGACATTCAAATGTGTGCATATCGGGTAATGTAAAGGCCTTGCATTGCATGACATTACATACATTTGCATATCATACATTCTGTTGGTTTACGTGTTGTATGACTTGCTGACTTGTGTTTTGGTTTGCCTTTTTTGGCTTTGGATAATTGACGAATTAAGGACCTAGGTACTTATTTGAATTCTTGACAGACCAAGGACTTAGATGCTAATTTGTTACCTGATGTGCTTATGGATTACGATCTTCACGCAGTCTTTAACTGATATTATTATGGCTTGAAATATTTTATTATTGTTTACTAATGGTGGTTAAGCATGGAAGTAGTAATTGTAGGCCAGCCCTCATCTCTGTTTTCCTTAGGGTCTGTCGATGCTGCTGCTAAGTACACGTTGTTCCCTGTATTCATGCTGCACTTACTGTAATATTTTTGAGTGCGGCTTCTAGTCCCGGAACGAGTGAATCTTGAGATGCTACCGATTGTTGTGATGGTCATCTGGACGATTCGGGGTGAGCCATCAGTTGATCCATGGAACTGGATCTTCTTTACTTATCGTTATTGATGTCTTTTAATTCAGACATCTTATGTATTTTCCGGATGTATGCCTAGACATATACTTCATTTAGTCATTCTTGTACTAGTGACACCAGATTCAGGGATGGTTGTACCTCTATTACCGTGTTTTATGAAAGTAAGGATAACTAGTATTTGAAAAATCATAAATTATTTCTTTTTCTGATTTAATTCCTTTATTAAATTTTTCTAGCGGGTTATGGCTGTCTTACTTATTTTGGATTTAATGCCTTAATGACCTAATTAGGTCGTGACAAATTGGTATCAGAGCTTTAGGTTAATCGGGCTCATAAGTACAAGAACAATGTCTAGTAGAATCTTGAGGATCGGTATGGAGACGTTTGTACTTATCTTCGAGAGGCTATGGGACACTAAGGAAAATTCCATTGCTACATTCTTTATGGTGAGTATTTGATTTTGGTAAGTTCTAAACTTTGTTGTTCCAATCTCTCACAAATTGTGAGGACACGTTTTCAGGTTCGGGTATGTACAACGGGATGAGACGTAGAGTAGTATGATACGAGGTGTATATAGGGAATTCGAATGGATCATTCCCAGTTATCGAACAAGCACAAGTAGTGGATGTTTTCATCCGACGATTGGTGGTTATAGATGATTGACTCTTGTGGAATGATCGGGTATAATCCTTTGGTATAGATCGGGTTTACGGGTTTGTGTGATATCTTGTTGGTTTGATGGTAAGGGGTCATTTTAAGCCACGATCCTTTCAGTTTTGCGAGACTGCTCTGCCTATGAAGTGATTGCTAAAGAGACGTAAATTTATCTGTAAGCTTGACTACATGGTAGGCTTCTGTAAGAGACAATGATCGGTTAATAGGAATGAATCTAGCGAGGGATGAGTGTGAAGAATTGACTACTTGGGACACTTATGGATAGTGTAAATGTGACTTTGGTTCAAAAGGTTCTACTATTAACAGTGGATGTTAACTAATTCAAGTCGCGGGGTATATTTCAGAGGGTTATTTAAGGATAAGTGAAATTAGTTTGAACAAGTGTAGTGGATTCGCTAGAGGACTTTGGATACTTATTTTGGATCGGTAGACTCATGGTCCAGGATAGTAGAGCTATTCATCTTTTAAGGGGATGCTGTCAAGGAAACCTGTATGAGGAAGATGAGGACATTGGTACGAAATTATGTGTAGTAGTCAAAGATCACCCTTAATGTTATGGACTAATTTGATGGTGATTAAGTTAGTTGAATGACCAGGGTTGGTTGGTATTTTCTATTTGAAAGGCTTCTTTAGGAATGGCATATGCGTTGCGTTGGAAATTGAGGAGCTTTCAGTTTTAAGGTTCGAGTGAGGGAAGTGAAACTTTCTCAAGATTGTGGTTTGCTACGACCTCCATGATTAGCTTAGCTATATTTTTATGATTTATAGTATTTTGATCTACCCGACGAGTGGGTTTGGGTGATTCTTTGTTGATATTGATAAAAGTGGTTTTGATAGGATATGGAAAAAGAGTAGTTAAGAAAAAGGCGTTTTCAGCTTTGGAGGATTAAGGTTCATAAGACTTGGAATTGAAGCAGTGCGACTGCTTTAATCCTGATCGAGATGTGGTGTCATTATATTAGATCTTTCAGAAAGGGTGTAAAGTGACAGGTTTGTTTGAGGAATTCTATAGGTGATTTAACCAAGTTTGTGGCAAATGTCAGCGGAACTTTGTGACTGAGGGTTGATAAGAAGGCAACTGGTGCAATACTAAGATAGGTAATTTCATGGCATCCTTGAATAGATGAGCGAGAATTGATCGACAACAAGGAATCCTTACAGTCGGTGGTTGGAGTCATAATTTCGAGAAAAGAGTATGTCTGTAGCAGTAGACGGTGTTGAAATGTTGATGGGTAGATAGTATGGTCGATTATTTCTAATCTGAATGACTTGATGGTATCCATGTGCGGTAAGGCTCATGGATTGTAAGATTGGTACTCTTGGATTTGCTAAAGCGAGTAATAAGTATTGCACTCAAGAATTTATGGTTATGAAGAGTGAAGCTGGGGCCATAGGCCTTACTTTGGAATGATCAGTTGATTTTAGAGAATGGATACAACAAGATAAACAATGGGGTAGTATGCATAGTATGATATATGAAGTATTAAGAGGATCTGTATGGTGAGTGTTGACTCAGTGATTTCAGCTCGTCGGTACGATGCTATGGGAATTGAGAATTGCGCATTTGACTTTCTATAACATCGGTTGTCGATGGAGATGCTTAGAGTTTTCTTAGTACAAGCATAAAATGTTTGTCTGGTCAGATGCTGTCACAACTTGGACTCGGGGTGTGTGACTACATGATTTTTTCGGGTCCCTGGGACTAGAAATGGCTTTGGAAGGTGAGGGAGGAAGATAAGTGAGACTGAGGTACTTTGCGGGTGCATTTTGACAATTGGTCACGACCTCAGATAGATGATTGTGGCTAACACGATGATAATTGTGGAATTAACAGATTGCGTTTAGGGTTTTGGTTATAATCAAATCGAGTATCTTGAGAGGAACTGGTTGAATGTAAAAGGGTTAGACTTTTGATCTAAGTTAGGAAGGTTTGATGAATTAAGCGAGCAAGGGAATTGCTACGGACTTCATGGTAAGATTTCATTGTTGTTGGGAAATGTTTATGTCACCTGGGTCATGGTGGACCATTTGACGATGTTGGCTCATCTCAAAGCAATTCAGACTACTTGTAATTTAGAGAAATTGGCTAGAATTTACTTACGAGAGTTGGATTGTTTTCTTGGGGCTCACATTTATGTGGCTTGTTTGCTTGGGGCTCACATTTATGTCATTTCAGACTTACACCTTATTTTTGGCATCCTACGCAGGAGTGGTGGAGCCAGAATTTTCACTAAGGGGTGTCAAAATATTAAAAAGTAAATTCACGAAAAAGCCAAGGAGTGTCAATATGTAATATATATACATAAAAATTAAAAATTTACCTAGCTACACAGTGTAATTTTCCGACGAAGGGGTGTCAACTATATGTGGCTCCGCCACTGCTAGGTAGAAAGAGTTGGGTTCTCCAGTGGAGCTTAGTACATCATTCAACTCTCATTTTGGTGACCCATCCGAGCGGGCTATTAGGGCCAGTGAAGACATGTTACGAACCTGGGTGATTGATTTGGTGGTGATTGAGATCAATTTTACCTTTTTCGAGGTTTGCTTACAACGACTATCATCATCCGAGGCTCTGTGGGGTAGGAGATATCGATCTCCTGTTGGTTGGCTTGATTTGAGGTTAGACTTGGTGATACAGACTGATTATATGACTTTCTTTGGGTAGAGTTAAGTCATTTCTATGGAGATTCTCACAGCTCAGATATAGACAAAAGAGTTATGCAGATCGGAAGCTTCATGAATTGGAGTTTATAGATCTTTAGCTGGTTTTGTTAAAGGGTTCTCTTGAAGGGGGTGATGAGGTTTTGGAAAAAGGACAAGTTGAGCCCAAGTGCATTGGTCTTTTCGTGATTAGTCAACGTATTGGTCGGGCAGCCTACGAGTTTTTCTTTGCCTCCAGGTTTTTAGGTGTTCACCCTGTGTTTCACATTTTTCCCTGTTCTAGAAACACCAGTCGGATAGTTCTCGTGTGATTCAGTAGGTTTCGGTGTTGCTTGATCAGAATCTGACTTTTGAGGAAGGGGCAGTTGCTATTTTTTGTAGACGAATTTGTGGATTTGATACCTTTTTATTTTCGATAATTCTGGTATATCCCTTTCCTTTCATGTTTGAGGAAGAACATCCACTCAAGTGGTTGATGATGCACCGACCCGTTAGGTCGTTTTAGCACTTTTTTCCATTTTACCCTTTTTGACCTTCCCCGTAGCCTTGTTACGGTGTATTTGACTTGTGGGGAAGGTTGACATAATTCCCGAGGCAATCGTATGTGATTTGAGAGAGAAAGTGAGAGTTTTGGCATTTCATAATTGTTGGGCTGGCTAACGTTAACATTCCGGGGAAACGCATGTTTTTGCGAATTCTATCGATTCTTCTCATTCTGAAACGTTCATTATGGTCTTTTGGTTAAAAGGGTGGTTTTTGGGCTTTAGGGGTTGACCGATTCAAAACGATATCTTTTTGAAATTTCGCATGCGCGGGTGAGTTTGTAGCGTGTTTTATGTGGGGTTGCATTTCTTATTGGTATCCGAGAGGCTCCAGGTGAGTCTCGGGATTTCATAGTGGTTGCGACAAAAACCAATTTTTTTGCCGTTTCTGCTGTACTCGCTCCTGCAGTGTAACTACTAGAGAAGGAGGCCTGCAGGCACGAGATTTAGGAAATGCTGTTGGGTACCGTTGTTGCGATGATATGTTTGCAGAAGCGGGGTGGCCCCTGCGTGGATTTGTCCGCAGGCGTGCATCTCTAAGGTCTTTAAGACTTCACCCCTGTGATGGATTGTCTGCAGGAGTGGAAATGCAGGTGCGAGGAATCGTCCGCTGCATGGAGATCACTGGACCAGGATAGATATTTAGTGCTCCTTCCATACCCTAAGCTCTTCATTCTCGTATTTTCCATTTGGGAGCTTGGTTAGAGAGTATCTTGGGTGGATTTTGCTAGACACATCTCTTGGGTAAGATTCCAACTCTTTTTTTACATTCATCTCATCACGTAGTGGGGATTTTCATGATACAAAGTGGGAATTAAAGAATTCTAGGATAAATATGAATTTGTGGATACATTTCATTAATTTATGGTTTATAGACTATATGAATCATGGGTAGTATGAGTTTGGGACGAATTTCCTATTTTGCTCTTCATGGCTCGGAATCTTTTTTTTTTTGGGGTGACTTTTTGGGTTTGGATTTAAAGAATTCAATTATGCGTATCAATGGATTCGTATAACTTCCTAGATGACTAATTAGAACATATTGAAACCGTTTTCCAATAAAATTGTAAATTTGACCTTTGGGGTTTAGAACGGGGTGTATGGGTTGAATTTTTAGAGCCGAATCTTCAATAAGATAATGTGGGAGTCGTTTGTCTTGTATTCTTACGCTTAATCGGTATTTGAGGAAATTGGATCGTTCGGAAGGGCATGGCTCTGCAGTGATTTGGATGGACTTCTTACCAAGCATGTTGAGACTGTAAACTCTAACTTAAGCGTCGTGGTTGATAGATTGAACTAAATAAGAAGGTGTAACGGGGATAATAAGGGGATCCCGATACTCGTGAAGTGACTAGCACTTGTATTGGGTTCCGGTGACATGTTATGAAAACTTGTGCAATTTAAATTGTATAGTCGGTCTGAATGCCATGTTTTGGGCACTAGCTGGTAGATAGTATGATCCTATGGATTTGTGAGTGGGGTATGAAGCCCGTATTTTCTGTCTCTTTGATTGTGAGTCTGTCTTGTTTGATATGTGTGGTACTTATCACTACAAAATGATCATTGAAAAGTGGAACAGAAGCTAAGATAATGATTTTATTGCGTAATAGGCTAAAGGTAGGCCCTTTACAGCTTATAATAAATAAAGATGAGATCTTTTACTGTATTTATTGGCTTCTTATTATTGTGCATGTCATAATCATGCTTCATCTAGTAGCTCATGCATTATATATATTTGAGGATACATATGTGGGTCTGTGGGGAAATGTTTTCGGACGTAGTGATGATGATATCTTGAGACAGAACTTTACTGTGTATAAAAAGCTAAGGTGGAACTTTTGAGATTATAAGAACTTTGAAAAAGAGGGGATCTTATGTGTATTCCTGCTTTTTATCGTGATGCATACCATATCCATGCTTATTATATATCTCCTGCATACTTATCATGACTAAAGATAAGGTCCTTTACTATATGCATCGATTCCTTGTTGTTGAGCATGTCATATTGATATTTATCATGGTATCTCATATGCGTTGATGGTACTAATGAAAGGTCCGAAAGGAAATAATTCTAGATGAAGTCATGTTGATTATAATCCAATAGGCTAGTTGACAGGTATACGAGCCTAAGGGGCAGAGACTCTATAAGTGGAAAGCCGAGAGGATCTCAATGATCTGCGATATGGACCTCGCAAGCCCCCATGGGTCACAATTCGTTGACATTTGAACGTGTGTATGCCAGGTGATGTAAAGGCCTTGCATTGCATGACATTACATACATTTGCATATCATACATTCTGTTGGTTTACGTGTTGTATGACTTGCTGACTTGTGTTTTGGTTTGCCTTTTTTGGCTTTGGATGATTGACGAATTAAGGACCTAGGTACTTATTTGACTTCTTGATAGACCAAGGACTTAGATGCTAATTTGTTACTTGATGTGCTTTTGTATTAGGAGCTTCACACAGGCTTAAACTGAGATTATTTCGGCTTGATATATTTTTATTATTGTGTACTAATGGCGGTTAATCATGGAAGTAGTAATCGTAGGCCAGCTCTCGTCTCTGTTTTCATTAGGGTCGGTCGATGATGCTGCTAAGTACACGTTGTTCCCCATACTCACGCTACACTTGCTGCACTATTTTCGTGTGCAGCTGCTATTCCCTGAACAAGTGGATCTTGAGATGCTGCCGACCGTTGTGATGGTCATCTGGACGATTCGGGGCGAGCCATTAGTTGATCCATGGCACCGTATCTTCTTCAGTTATCTTTATTGATGTCTTTTAATTCGGACATCTTATGTACTTTTCGGATGTATGCCTAGAATTATACTTCATTTAGTCATTCTTGTACTAGTGACACCAGAATTCGGGAATGGTTGTACCTTTATTATTGTGTTTTATGAAAATAAGGATAACTAGTATTTGAAAAAACTTAAATTATTTCTTTTTCCGATTTAATTCCTTTATTAAATTATTCTAGCGGGTTGTGGATGGCTTACATTGTTGGTGGGAGTTAGTGCCTTCACGACCTATGGAATTAGGTCGTGACAAATTGGTATCAGAGCTTTAGGTTAATCGAACTAACAAGTACAAGAACAATGTCTAGTAGAGTCTTGAGGATCGGTACGGAGACGTCTGTACTTATCTTCGAGAGGCTATGGGACACTAAGTAAAATTCCATTGCTACATACCTTATCGTGAGCATTTGATTTTGGTAAGGTCTAAACTTCCTTTTTCCTATCTCTCAGTAATAGTGAGGACACGTTTTCAGGTTCGGGTATGTACAACGGGATGGGACGTAGCAAAGTATGATACGAGGTGTATGTACAGAATTCAAATGGATCATTCTGTGTTATCGGACAAGCACAAGTGGTGGATGTGCTCATTCGGCAATTACTGGTTATAGATGATTGACTCTTGTGGAATGATCGGGTATAATCCTTTGGTGAAGGTCGGGTTTGTGGGTTTGCGTGATATCTTGTTGGTTTGATGGTAAGGGGTCATTTTATGCTATGAGCCTGTGGCTTTTTCAAGACTACTCTTCCTAGATGTTATTACTAATGGGACGCAAATTTATCTGTAAGTTTGACTACATTGTAGGCTTCTGTAAGAGACAATGATCGGTTAATAGGAATGAATTTAGCGAGGGATGAGTGCGAAGATTTGACTACTTAGGATACTTGTGGATAGTGTAAATGTGGCTTTGGCTCAAAAGGTTCTAAGATTAACAGTGGATGTTAACTAATTCAAGTCGTGGGGTATATTTCAGAGGGTTATTTGAGGATAAGTGAAATCCATTTGAACAAGAGTAGTGGATTCGTCAAAGGACTTTGGATACTTATTTTTTGTCGGTAGACTCATGGTCCAGGAAGGTAGAGCTATTCCTCTTTCAAGGGGATGATGGCAAGGAAACCTATATGAGCTATATGAGGACGTTGGTACGTATTCATGTGTAGTAGTCAAGGATCTCCCTTCAGGTTATGGACTACTTCGATGGTGATTGAGAGTTGCACCGGCGGTGAATAACTTAGTTGAATGACTCGGGTTGGTTGGCATTTTCTAGTTGAAAGGCTTCTTGAGGAATGGTATAGTGTTGCGTTGGAAATAGAGGAGCTTTCAGTTTTAAGGTTCGAGTGAGGCAAGTGAAACTCTCAGACGCTCATAATTGTTGTTTGCTACGACCTCCATGATTGGCTTGGCTATATTGAATGAGTTATAGCATTTTGATCTACCCGACGAGTGGGTTTGGGTGATTCTTTGTTGACCTTGATAAAAGTGGTTTTGATGGGATATGGAAATAGAAGAGTTAAGAAAAAGGCATCGTGCTATCAGCTTTGGAGGATTAAGGTTCATAAGACTTGGAATTGAAGCAGCGCGGCTGCTTGAATCATGATCGAGATGTGGTGTCCTTATATTAGATCTTTCTAAAAGGGTGTAAAGTGACAAGTTTGATTGAGGAATTCTATAGGTGATTTTACTTAATGTGTGTGCCACCGGAACTTTGTGACTGAGGGTTGATGAGAAGGCAACTGGTGCAATACCAAGACAGAAAATTTCATGCCATCCTTGAATAAACGAGTTAGAATTGACCGACAATAAGGAATCCTTAGAGTGGGTAGTTGGAGTTATAATTTTGAGAAAAGATTATGTCTGCAGTAGTAGACGGTGTTGAAATGTTGATGGGTAGATACTATGGTCGATTATTTCTAATCTGAATGACTTAAGCATATCCATGCGAGGTAAGGCTCATAGATTGTGAGATTAGTACTCTTGGATTTACAAAAAAGAGTAACAAGTATTGCACTCAGGGATTTGTGGTTATGAAGGGTGAAGCTGGGGCCATAAGCCTTACTTTGGAATGATCAGTTGATTTTACAGAATTGATACAAAAAGATAAACAATGGGGTAGTATGCATAGTATGATATTTGATGTATTAACAACATCTGTATGGTGAGTGTTGACTCAGTGATTTCAGCTCGTCAGTACGAGACTGTAGGAATTGAGAATTGCGCAATTGGCTTTGTATAAGATCAGTTGCTGATGGAAATGCTTAGAGTTGCCTCAGTATAGGCACAAATTGATTTTCTGGTCAGATGCAGTCATGACTTGGACTCAGGGTGTGTGACTACGTGATTTCTATGGGTTCCTGGTACGAGAAACGGCTTTGGAAGGTGAAGGAGAAAGATAAGTGAGATTGAGGTACTTTCCGGGTGCAGTTTGACAATGGGTTACGACTTCAGATAGAGGATTGTGGCTAACACGATGATAATTATGGAATTAAGAGATTGCGTTCAAGGTTTTAGTTATAATCAAATCGAGTATCTCGAGGGGAACTGGATGAATGTAAAAGGATTAGACTTTTGAGCTAAGTTAGGAAGGTTTGACGAATTAAGTGAGCAAGAGCATTTCTACAGACTTCATGGTAAGATTTCATGGTTGTTAGGAAATTTTATGTCACCTGGGTCGTGGTGGACCGTTTGACAATGTTGGCTCATCGCAAAGCCATTCGAACTACTTGCAATTCAGAGAATTGGCGAGAATTTACATCCGAGAGTTGGCTTGTTTGCTTGGGGCTCACATTTCTGGCATCCTAGGCGGAAAGAGTTGGGTTCTCGGGTGAAGCTTAGTACATCATTCCACCCTCAGTTTGGTGACACGTCCGAGCGAGCTATTCGGGCCCTTGAGGACATTTCACGGACCTGCGTAATTGATTTGGTGGTGATTGAGATCAATTTTTGCGTTTTCAGGGTTTTCTTACAACGACTATGATCATTCGAGGTTTTGTAAGGTAAGAGACGTCGATCTCCGGTTGGTTGGCTCGACTTGAGGTTAGACTTGGTGGTACAAACCTGTTATATGATTTTCTTTGGATAGAGTTAAGACATTTCTAGGGAGATTGTCACAGCTCAGATATAGACAAAAGAGTTATGCAGATCGGAAGCTTCATTAATTGGAGTTTATGGATATTAAGCTGTTTTTGTTAAAGGGTTCACTCTTGAAGGGGGTGATGAGGTTGGAGAAGAAGGCCAAGTTGAGCCCTAAGTGCATTGGTCTTTTCGTGATTGGTCAGGTGGCCCACGAGTTTTCTTTGCCTCCAGGTTGTCGGGTGTTCACCCTGTATTTCACATTTTTCCCTATTCTAGAAATACCAGTCCGATGGTTCTCAAGTGATTTAGTGGGTTTCAGTGTTGCTTGATCTGAATCTGACTTTTGAGGAAGCGGTAGTTGCTATTTTGGGTAGATGAATTTGTGGATTAAATACCCTTCTTATTGTTGGTTTCTGGTATATCCCTTTCCTTTCATGTTCGAGGAAGAACATGTGCTTAAGTGGTGGTTGATGCAACGACCTGTTTGGTCGTTTTAGCATTTTTGACCATTTTACCCCTTTTGACCTTCCCCATATCTTTGTTACAGCGCATTTGACTTGTGGGGAAGGGTAGCGTAATTCCCGAGGCGATTGTATGTGATTTGGGTGAGAAAGTGAGAGTTTTGTTATTTCATAAGTGTTGGGTTGGCTAAAGTCAACATTCGGGGGAAACACGTGTTTTTGCGAATTACGTCGATTCTTCTAGTTTTGAAACGTCGATTATGGTCTTTTGGTTGAAAGGTTGTTTTTTGTCCGTTAGGGGTTGATCGAGTCAAAACGATCTCTTTTTGAAATTTCGAGTGCACGGGTGAGTTTGCAGCGTGTTTTATGTGGGCTTGCATTTCTTGTTGGTATCTGGGAGGATCTCGGTGAGTCTCGGGATTTCGGAGCGGTTGAGACAAAAACCAGATTTTTTGCTGGTTCTAGAGTACTCGCTTCTGTGAGCCTTTGTCCGCCCCTGCTGTGTCGCTACTGAGGAAGGAGGCCCGCAGGCGTGAGATTTAGGAAATGTTGTTGGGAATCGCTGCTGCGATGATATGTTCCGAAGAAGCGGAGTCGCCCCTGCGTGGATTTGTCCACAGGCGCGCATCTCCGAGATCTTTTAGTGACTTCGCCCCTGCAGTGGATTGTCCATAGGAGCGGACTCGTAGGCGAGAGTAATCGTCTGCTGGCGCGGAGGTCGCTGGACCAGAATAGATATTTAGTGCTCCTTCCATACCCTAAGCTCTTCATTCTCATATTTCCCATTTGGGAGCTCAGTTATAGAATATCTTGGGAGGAGTTTGCTAGACACATCTCTTAGACAAGATTCCAACTCTCTTTTTGCATTTATCTCATCACTTAGTGGGGATTTTCATGATATAAAGCTTGATTTAAAGAGTGATCTGGCGGAAATAAGAACCCTAGGTGGGAATTAAAGAATTCTAAGGTTGAATTGTATTTGTCGATAGATTTCATTCATTTTTGTTTTATAGACTATATGAATCATGGGTAGTTTGATTTTTGGATGAATTTCCAATTTTGCCCTTAGTGGCTTGAAATCTTTTTTGGGTGACTTTTTGGGTTTGGATTTAAAGAATGCCATTATGGGTATCAATGGATTCGTATGACTTCCTAGATTACAAATTAGACCATATTGAAACCGTTTTCCAATAAAATTTTGAAATTGACCCTTGGGGTTTAGAACGGGGTCTATGAGTTGACTTTTTCGACCCAAATCTTCTTTAAGGTAATATGGGCGTTGGTTGTCCAGTGTTCTTACACTTAATCAGTATTTGAGCAGATTGGATCATTCGGAAGCTTTACAGAAAGGCTAGGATATCACACCCCACCCTTGGTAAGGCGTGATTGGCACCCGGCACCTTACACGAACTAAGCGAACCAACTTATAACTTACATCCTTCGTGTCTCAAATGGAAACAATAAGATCAAGAGGCTAAATATGAACATAATATCATGCATAAGTAAATGTACAATAGACCCATGATGCCTACATTACTACTGTCACACTATGACTAAGCTGTACATAGGAACAGTCTGCAAAGCCTCTATGAATATGACTGAAGTATATAAGTCGGGATAGAGCCCTCGACATACCCTCTTGTCACACAAAAACATATACAACTCGGACTCGACAATGCTCCAGGAAGAAGTGGAGCCACCACTCGAGACCAGTACCTGAAGGCAACCTACGATGAAAGATCCTCATCTCGTCTATCTACACCTGCGAGCATGAACGCAGCGTCCACAAGAAGGGACGTCAGTACGAGCAATGTACTGAGTATGTAAGGCGTGAATAGTAGTATGATATCACAATAAATATAACATAAGATAAAGTAAGTAACTATACGTCGTACTCTTCTTAAGATCTCTATCATGTAAACTACTCGTCTACAGGAAAAACATTTCATACACATCCATACACATCATACACACATATGCATTCACATTCACTTACTATACAAACATCTGTCATATTCGTACTCGGCCCTTGCGGTACTCTATGTTATTCGTATTCGGCCCTTGCGAAACTCGATGTTATCCGTACTCGGTCATTGCGGGACTCGATGTTATGCCCAACTGATCAGTGGGATGCAATGCATACATACATACAGACATACATATACATAAAAATACATAACTGAAATCAACATCATCATTACCATTATCATCATCACTATATCCTTCCTTAGAAGATCAACTGTCTTAAGGTGAAGTCGACGATGTCATGGAAGTCTCGAGAATCATGAACTTAGATAGCATTGAAAATAAAATTGTTATCGCCATATCTCACCTCGAAACAACAAGTATTATGAGGTGAGATCAATCTCAAATAATAGTCTCAAGATCATGAATAAGCTCAATAATATTGTAAGGACCATGAGATTCATAGACTTCTAGCATTTGTGGAAGCAAGGATATTATGGATATTGCACAAAGGTTTATAATAAAAGAATCATGCCTTTAAAAAGAAAGGGTTTTAGCCTTAACATACCTTTTTGGTCGCCCTAACTTTAATTACTCAATGCTTGTCTTAGTCCTTCAAATAAATCTTTCTAGAATCTGCCAAAACTTCGGCAGCATCTCCCCTGTTTATATGCCTAGCGTGAAATAGTAATTCAACAACCAACAACAACAACATCAATACCAACATTAATCATAATATTCGCAACACCAAAATACTCCATAAACATCCCATATGGGGTTTATCCCATATTTCCTCCAACAAAACTATTATATGGCTATTTGATGGTTTTATCTCCGTAAATAAACCAAAATAACCATTAATAATAGGAAATTCATACCTTACTCCTGATAATACCGCAATATCTTCACTTTTTTCACCTTAAACTTGAGCCACTCACGTCGCTATACGATTCTATACTCGCAACTATATGTTGCCTGAACCGGAATTCGGGAATTATCGTTGATTTAGGCTTGAAATTTGGGTTTGAGAGTTGCGGAACTTTCTAGAGCATTTTGGAATTGTTTGGAAGAAATTTTTGATGAAGAAAGAGGGGGCAAGCCCCCTTTTATATTGGTTCAAATTCGGGTCGGGGTCACTGTAGCAGTACTGTAGTAAGTCGATTACTGTAGCACGCGTTTCTGCTCGGTCAGCTGAACTTGTAATATCTATAATTCTCTACTCCAGTATTGTATCGACGAGCAGTTTGTTGTGTTGGCAACTAAGCTCGACGAAATTCATTTTAGGATTTTGAAACACCTTAAAACTCTTAATATACTAGGAGATATACCCCTCCAAAGTTGACCCAAAATTCTGTTCAAAAATTCTGTCAACTTTTTCCAAACTTTCGACAAATTTATTTTCTTCGATTTGCTTGATCCCGGAATCTTCCATAGCTTATTCTATGAACTTAAAACATCATGACCATATGATTAGTTCGTATAATATCATATATCCTTGAAGGGAACTCCAGTATCTATAATTAGAACGTCCAACACTTATAAATTTTCACGTACGAAACTATGAGGTGTAACATTCTCCCCCCCTTCAAAAACATTCGAATGTTAAAGTAGAGTTTGCTCTGTGGTAAATGTCCATGTTCACTTGTATTCACTGGTAATTACTTTGCTCACTTGCTCAATTAAAACAAAACTTATTCGAATTGTGCAGGTTATCCTTCTTCCTTTGCCGTTTGCACTTTTATGTGATACTTACTTTCAATTACAATTTCTTGTTCTCACCGATATCCCATAACTTCATCTTCTTAGAGTTTAATTCATTCTCATTCCTTCCATTTTGATATCCTCAAACTAGTCATATCACAACACTCTTTGCTTTCCATAGTAGTCAAATTAATCCTTGCGATACCTTATTTATCAATCAGTTTAACACAAAAATTTTTGCTTAACTCCTCTTGCTCTTAGTTGGATTTCTTGCACTTGCGCTTGCTGACTGTAGCTCTTGTACTTATATCAAACATCACAAATCTCTTCCTTAAGGATTCCTTCCTTCAACTTACCCTTAAAGTTTCTGATTCCTTAGTTCGGTTGATAAATTAGGAGTGAACTCTTAACTAAGGGTCTTTATCCTGTAGTGAATTCAAATCGCTTCGTTCTTTCCTTATCTATAACCTCCATTCCTCCCCCCCCCCCCCCCCCCCCTTTTCCCTTTTTTAAGGGAAGACATTATTTTACTTATTCCACGAGGGTTCATTGTCACCAACTTGTTTCGACCAAACGCAGTATCCTTTGATCATTTCCTTTGGGTCTCCCTTTATTTTCTTGACCTTTGCCCGACTCTCACTTAATAAGTCTAATGCATATATTTGTTGCTTTGGTTTATCAGTCAAGTGGATCTCTTAATTCCTTAAATGCTCGTCTCCTCTATTTATATCCTTGAATCCCTTTCTTGCGATCTTATCGCCGTCTACTTTCATGGCTTCTCCTTGCATTTCCTTAGCTCATCTTGCTTCATAGCTCCCTATTACTTTTCGATTGCCCCATTGTCGGGTGTTATAATTACTCCAATACCTTATCCAGTCAATCATTGTCTTCTTCATGAAATACCTATAAAGCGCATCTTGTCATTCACTTCTCATTTCCCTTTACGATATCATAGCTTGCTCCTATGTATGTCTATTCCTCGTATTTTCGTCCTGTTTCCTTTGTAATCGTATCTTTATTCCAAGTACACTGTCTTATTCCATCACTGTCTACCTGTGGCCAACCTTACTAATTTATTAAACTTCCTCTTATCGTCGATGGTCACATAACTTCCTTTAATCAATTCATAACCGCAGTTTCTCGTACTTCTGTCCTCCTTGATTTCCTTTGCTCTTAAGGTGCTCTTTCCCGTCTGCCACTTAATAATATCTACCTAGAAGTCTGCAAAACATTCCACTATGAGTACAAACCCATCTTGATCTCTCATAGATATATATATATTTCTAGGGTGAAACTTCCCGTACTCATTAACTTCCTTCTCCATATCAGTATATCTTTGTTACCTCTTACTAGCCAATCCAATCTATAAATCGTAATACCTTTTTTGAGTTCCTAATGCCAACTTTCCTTATATTTCCAATAGGTCTTAATCCCCCGAAATCTTGGATGCAACTCATTCCAGTTTCTTTAACTGCTAATCATTTTTCCCTTCCGGGCTCCTCCTTTAAATTAAATTAAAATCATTCTAAAACTTCTCTTTGAAATCGTCTCATAGTTGTTCCTTCAATCATGACTTACCAAACGGCTGATGGTCATATTTTTCCTTTACACTTTCTCTATAAACATGCAAACAATTCAATTTGTGAAAATGTCAGCATAGTTTCCTCTATAATTCTTACTACTTCATTCCTGTACACAGTCCAGAAAACACATCCAATGCCCCCACAGAGCAATCACAAATACGTATAATATCTTGCTCAGGTTCTTATATCAACGTCTATCTATATTAATAAAACAAGAAACATACCTTTCGAATAAACAACTTCAATTCTCGACAATTATCTCGTAGCGGCATAATCAACTGCTTATCCATGATCAAAACATTTTGGGTTAGAATCAGGGACATCATATCCTATGATTTAGCTCTATGGCATGATCTAAGATGAGAAAGAAGTGTCAATCCTTCCTAAATGCCTTGCAGCCTCCTGTTTATGAGTGTGGTGCACTGCACACCATAAACAAGACTCTGCTAGACACAGCTTGCAGACAGCCCTAGGACAGACCTGCTCTGATACCACTTTGTCACACCACATACTTGGTAAGGCGTGATTGGCACCCGACACCTTACAGGAACCGAGCGAACCGACTTATAAATTACATCATTCGTGTCTCAAATGGAAACAATAAGATCAAAAGGCTAAATATGAACATAATATCATGCATAAGTAAATCTACAATAGACCCATGATGCCGACATTACTACTGTCACACTATGACTAAATTGTACACAGGAACTGTCTGCAAAGCCTCTATGAACATGACTGAAGTATATAAGTCGGGACAGGGCCCCCGATATATCCTCTTGTCACAAAAAACATATACTACTCGGACTCGGAAATGCTCCAGCAAGAAGTAGAGCCACTACTCGAGACCAGTACCTGAAGGAAGCCTACGATAAAAGATCCTCGTCTCGTCTATCTACACCTGCAGGCATGAACGCAACGTCCACAAGAAGGGACGTCAGTACGAGCAATGTACTGAGTATGTAAGGCATGAATAGTAGTATGATATCAAAATAAATATAACATAAGATAAAGTAAGTAATTATACGTCGTACGCTTCTTAAGATCTCTATCATGTAAACTACTCGTCTACAGGAAAAACATTCCATACACATCCATACACAACATACACACATATGCATTCACATTCACTTACTATGCATACATCTGTCATATAAATACTTGACCCTTACGGGACTCGATGTTATCCGTACTCGGCCCTTGCGGGACTCGATGTTATCCGTACTCGGCCTTTATGGGACTCGATGTTATGCCCAACTGATCAGTGGGATGCAATGCATACATACAGACATACATATACATAAAAATACATAACTGAAATCAACAACATCATTACCATTATCATCATCACTATATCCTTCCTTAGAAGATCAACTGGCTTAAGGTGAAGTCGACAATGTCATGGGAGTCTCGAGAATCATGAACTTAGATAGCATTGAAAATAAAATCGTTATCGCCATATCTCACCTCAAAAGAACAAGTATTATGAGGTGAGATCAATCTAAAAGAAGTCTCAAGATCATGAATAAGCTCAATAATATCGTAAGGACCATGAGATTCATAGACTTCTAGCATTTGTGGAAGCACGAATATTATGGATATGGCACAAAGGTTTATAATAAAAGAATCATGCCTTTAGAAAGAATGGGTTTAGCCTTAACATACCTTTTTGGTCGCCTTAACTTTAACTACTCAATGCTTTTGTTAGTCCTTCAAATAAATCTTTCTAGAATCTGCCGAAATTTTGGCAGCATCTCCCCTGTTTATATGCCTAGCCCGAAATAGTAATTCAGCAACCAACAACAACAACATCAATACCAACATTAATCATAATATTCTCAATACCAAAATACTTAAACATCCCATATGGGGTTTATCCCATATTTCCACCAACAAAACTATTATACGGCTATTTGACGGTTTTATCTCCGTAAATAAACCAAAATAACCATTAGTAATAGGACATTCATACCTTACTTCTGATAATACCACCATATCTTCACTTTTTCCACCTTAAACTTGAACCACACGCATCGCTATACGATTCTATACTCGCAACTATACGTTGCCTAAACCAGAATTCGGGAATTATCGTTGATTTAGGCTTGAAATTTGGGTTTGAGAGTTGCGGAACTTTCTTGAGCATTTTGGAATTGTTTGGAAGAAATTTTGGCTGAAAAAGGAGGGGGCAAGCCCCCTTTTATTATTGTTCAAATTCGGGTCGGGTCACTGTAGCAGTACTGTAGCAGGTACTGTAGTAAGTCAGTACTGTAGCAGTTACTGTAACGTGCATAATTCTCTACTCCGATATCGTATCGACGAGCGGTTTGTTGCGTTGGAAACTAAACTCGACGAACGTAATTTTAGGCTTTTGAAACACCTTAAAATTCTTAATATACTAGGAGATATACCCCTCCAAAGTTGACCCAAAATACTGTACAAAGATTCTGTCAACTTTTTCCAAATATTCGACAAATTTATTTTGTTCGATTTGCTTGATCCTGGAATCTTCCATAGCTTAATCTATGAACTTAAACCGTCATGACCATAGGATTAGTTCGTATAATATCATATATCCTTGAAGGGAACTCCAGTATCTATTCTTAGAACGTTCAACACTTATAAATTTTCACGTATGGGGTGTAACATAGGCTCTGCTGTGATTATGCTGGACTTCTTACCAGGCATGTTGAGGCGGTAAACTCTAACGTAAGCATCGTGGTCGATAAATTGAACTAAATAAGAGTGTGTAACAGGGGTAATAAGGGGATCCTGATACTCGTGGGGTGACGAGCACTTGTATCGGGTACCGGTGGCATGTTATGGAAACTTGTGCAATTTAAATTGTATATTCGATCTGAATGCAATGTTTTAGGCACTAGCTGGTAGGTAGTATGCTCCTATGGATCTATAAGTAGGGTATGAAGTCGGTATTTTTCTGTCTATTTTATTGTGAGTCTGTCTTGTTTGATATGTGTGGTACTCATCAATCTAAAATGCTCGTTGAAAATTGGAAAAAAAGCTAAGATAATGACTTTATTACGTAATCAGCTAAAGGTAGGCTCTTTAACGTTTATAATGACTGTATTTATTTGCTTCTTGTTATTCTGCATGTCATAATCATGCCTCACCTGGTATCTCATGCATTATATATATTTGAGGATACATATGTGGGTCTGAGGGGAAATGTTTCTTGACGGAGTAATGATGATATCTTGAGACAGAACTTTATTATGTATAAGAAGCTAAGGTGGAACCTTTGTGATTATGATAACTTAGAAAAAAGGGGATCTGATGTGTATTTCTCCTTTTTTTTTGTGATGCATGCCATATCTATGCATATTATATATCTCCCGCATACTTATCATGACAAAAGATAATGTCCTTTACTATATGCATTGATTCCTTTTTGTTGAGCACGTCATATTCATATTAATCATGGTATCTCATATGCATTGATGATACTAATGAAAGGTTCGAATTAAAATGATTCCGGTTGAAGTGATGATGATTATGAGCCAATGGGCTAATTGACAGGTATATGAGCCTAAGGGGCTGAGACATGATTTATACGAGCCTAAAGGGCTGAGACTTGATAAGTGGAAACCCGAGGGGATCTCGAAGATCAATGATGTCGGGTGGTATAAGGACCTCGCGATTCTCCCACGGGTTATGATTCGTTGACATTCGAACATGTATACTGGGTGATGGAAAGGCCTTGCATTGCATGGGATTACATACATTTGCATATCATACATTCCGTTGGTTTCCTTTTCGTATGACTTGCTGAATTGTGATTTGTATTGCCTTTTTTCGGCTATGGATGATTGACGAATTAAGGACCTATGTGCTTATTTGACTTCTTGATAGACCAAGCACTTAGATGCTTATTTGGTTACCTGGTCTGCTTATGGATTAGGAGCTTCACATAGGCTTAAACTGAGAATATTACGGCTTGATATATTTTTATTATTATGTACTCATGGCAGTTATGCATGGAAGTAGTAATCGTAGGCCAGCCCTCGTCTCTATTTTCGTTAGGGTTGATCGACGATGCTACTGGGTACACAATGTTCCCTGTACTCACACTACTCTTGCTGCACTCTTTTCATGTGCAGATTCTATTCCTGGAATGTGTGGATCTCGAGACACCGCCGACCGTTATGATGGTCATCTGGACGATTCAAGGCGAGCCATCAGTTGGTCCATGGCACCGGATCTTCTTCAGTTATCTTTATTGATGTCTTTTAATTCATACATCTTATGTACTTTTCGGATGTATGCCTAGACTTATACTTCATTTAGTCTTTCCTATACTAGTGGCACCAGATTCGGGGATGGTTGTACCTCTATTACTGTGTTTTATGAAAATAAGGATAACTAGTATTTGGTATAACTTGAATGATTTCTTTTTTCGCTTTAATTCCTTTATTTAGTGGGTTGTGGATAGCTTACTAACTTGGTGGGAGTTAGTGCCTTCACGACTTATGAAATTGGGTCATGACAAAAAATCATCAACAAAACCAACCTAAAAATGTCCATCCCAACTTCACACCCGAAGGCTTAACATGCTTTCTCCGTCAATAGCTAACTTTACTTATGCTTCGCTAACTGGAGTCTAACCAAAAGGTAAGTTGTAACCTACCTCGCTACTGAGTTAGAGACAAAAACAATCAAATCTGAGCCTTGCCCTTTCGAAGAGCCTCCGAGTACTAAAAGTCTAGCCATTGTCGAATTCTAAGTTAGTAACAGGAAACAACGGTAATCGTATTGCCGTACATTCGTTTGAATAAAAATCAACTAAGTAAAAGAGGGAAAACTGGCCCACAAGGGTAAAACGGGTATTTCAAAGAGGGAATTGGTAACCCAACATTCTAGAGGTTCAATTCTATCCTCCAATTGCTAATTTTCCTTTAGTATTAATCAATTTTATCATTCAAAGCAAAACCCGCAACTTAGGCATAAACCCTGGTTTTTCCATATTTCAATTGCTAAACTAGAATAGAAGATTCAAGCCTATTGGTTACCAATTCGTGAAATTCAATGCTTAGATTAGTCAAATCCATCAATTAATCTCATATTGGAAGACTAAAATTCAAATAACAAGGTATAGGTCAAAACTCAACTTCTTCCTTTAGTGCTCTAGATTTCCACCATTAATTCAAGCTTAGGAAAGGTAAATAGTTGGATTGATAATAAGGTTGGAGAGACTCACCACAAGAAGAATCCACTCAAGAAAATATCAAATCGCCTTAGAGACACTTAGGAGAAATAATTTTGGGAATGGGAAATGAAGTGTTTAACTTAGCACTAAATACTTTCTGATTTTGCATTTTTCGCTGCAACGAAAATGATCAGCGACAGCGGATCCGCTCAAGAGATTCCACTTCCACCATACGGCATTCGCTCCAGCGAAATACAGTCTGCTGGAGCGGATTCCCAAAGAATCCCTCGATCCTGCGCAAGCGGTCCGGTCCTCGCAGGGGCGGGTCCGCTGTGGTGCACGATGTCTCGCTGGGGGAGACCTCAGACACCAATAACTTGATGGTTTTCACCAATTTCTTCCCAAAATCCGACAACCACCCGATACCTTGTAGATGCAGACCAGATATGTAAACACACATAAAAAGATGCTACGGACTCACTCGTGGTCTTGGAATTCCCAACAGAGGTCTATTTGACCGGGTCAACACCCAATGGCCAAAACCAACTTTCCAACCAATAACCAAAACGTTCCCGAGTGCCTCGGGAACTGAACTGAACATCTTGCTAAGCCATAATTTACCCTCTGGACCTCACGAAATCCACGAATTTCCAAAGAAGGTCTGTTTACCCAAAAGTCAACTACCGGTAAATCGTTTTCACTGAAGATTTAATTTCTCATAAGTCATCATAAAACTCGTCGGATTACCTCGAGAACAGTACCATCCATCCCCGCTGGTCAAAATCGTACTAACAGGGCTCCGGGAAGGGTCAATGGGTTAAATGAGACAAAAGCATTATAATGACCAAACGGGTCGTTACAAATGCCAGAGGAAATAGAGTAAGAAATCATGCAGCCACATAGACACATGATAAAAGTGTCATGCAATGAGAATTTTTAAGCGTCAATTTCCTAAGGCCCTTTCATGGAAGATAGATTTGTTAAAGAGCATAATCATGGGATGGCTTCACCAAAAAAAAAAAGACATTTGTTACAATTTGTTCGTTCGATAATGAAAACAAAAGGGTTAGTGATTGAAAATATAGTTAACACTGGTATAAAGCCAACTACAACTTATTCTTACTTGGAAGAAGAAGCTAGAGGGTTGATGTTCTAGGCTATTCAAAAAAATATTGTTTTAACTTTATACATAAATTGATGAAATCAAAGATTGAAGCTGGGGATGCTCAAAGTGTTGTTAGCGAATGTTATAACAGACAAGCAAGTGATACACTATTTTATTGGGATATTCAACTTGATTCTGAAGGGCGTATAGCTAATATTTTTTTGAGAGATGGTCAATCTAGAATTGAGTATGATTTTATTGGTGATGTCGTGTCTTTTGATACCACACATCGAACAAACAAGTACCATATGATTTGTGCACCATTTATTGGAATAAACCATCATTGGCATAATATAATTTTTAGTTCTGCTTTTTTATCTGATCAGTCAGCAGAATCTTTTAAATGGTTATTCTAGACATTTTAAGGTCAATGGGAGGTATTTCCCCTCAAACTATTATAACTGACCAAGCTGAAGCAATGGAGATTGCTCTAAGAGAAGTGATGCGAGGCACCAGACATAGGTTGTGTAAGTGGCACATAACTCAGAATGCCCCATCTCATTTGGGCACACTCAAGAATGATAAATATTTTTAAAAACTTTCTAACAAGTGCATCTCTGATTATGATTCTATTATTGAATTTGAGGAAACTTGGAAGATGATGCTTACAGCTCACAATGTAGAAAAGCATGGATGGTTAAATAATCTTTACAATATTTGACATATGTGGTCTACATTTTTTAATAATTATGTGCTGGGCTGAAAGCGACGTCTCGGAGTGAAAGTGCTAATCATGTACTAAATGGAGTTGGAGATTTCAACAGTTATTGGCATATTTTTCTTACTAATTATAACAAAAATGTAGTGACTAAATGGTGGTTCAATGAAGAACATGAAGACTTCAAATGTAAACAAGGTAAGCCTACTCTTGCTGTTAAAGCTAGTCCAATTTCGACAAAAGTTTCTATGATCTACACTCATAAGATTTATAACATATTTGAGAAGGAGTTTCTCAAAGGAGCAGGTGCATGTTTTGTTGAGACACAAATATGTGTTGATGGTCAAGTGTCTAAATACGAAGTGAAAAATCATAATTCAAGCAAGAGTTGGTTTATTGAGTTGAATCTCGCAACTTTAAATGTGACATTGTCACGACCCAAATCACTAATCGTGCAGGCACCTACCCTTTTCCCAAATGGTAGGCAAACCCCTCCCTTAAACATTCATCCAACAACATAAATAATAAATAAGAGTGACAAAAGTCTAAAATGATAAATATATAGTAATGCGGAATACAACAACTATCAAAGGAATATGGTTTGAGTAATACAAGAGCTTCTAAGTATACAAATTGAATAAAAGTTACAACAACAACCTCAACACAACGTTTGTTTAGAATGAGAATAAAACAGAAACGTCTAGATGAACTCTGTGAGATCCTTGAAGACTAACTGAATCTCGCTCATGTACCTGGAAAAACTCTACATACCAAAAAGGGTGTAGCAAGAGTAGTATCATTACAAACAACAAGGACTAGTAGGCATCATTGGCCAACAATAGTTAGCTAACATATATAAAGGAAAGAAACTAAAGGATAGGCAGGTAAGAAATCAAAATGCAGTCACTAAGCACATCCACATAAGATTTACAATAATGTAATCCACACTAGATCTCAGTAGTCTACAATCATAACTTAGGCGTAACCTCTAGTCCTCGAATCAAGTGTACATAAGAGATTAACAAACACCAAGCATCTCAAAATGAATCAACAACCAAGGATTCAAGGTTGAAACGCACCATGCAAAACAATAAATGCAACAACAAGAATTAGAGATATGAGTGGATTTAATATGAATGTATGTGCGATGCAATGCAATACACTGGCCAACTGTCTCATATCGTACACATAAGCTACGGATGAAATACCTCCACGTTTCGATAGTTATGACCCATAGGGGACCCATGAAGTCTATGTACCAGCCACTCCGCACACAGCCTAGAGATGACTCTCACCACAACCCCAGCCACCAATCACTAGCCATTCCATAGACAACCCAGAGATTGATACTATATTAGATATGTCCATAGTCCCTCCGAACACAGCATATAGATGACTTTCTATCCTTCACTTTCTCCATTGGAACCACTTAAGAGTATCATGAAAAATGCAGGATGAATGTATGAATGTCAAGTTCAACAATAATCATGAGCTGAATAAACATAACAACATCCGTAAATCAACAACCAATATGAACTTATTCCAAAATCTTTACAGTGCCTCATCCGGAACAATTTCCTTTGGACCACATAGGTAACACCAAATATATATATGCAAGAGAGGGCATACAAAATATGCACGTAGCAAACACCATAATAAGAAGCCTCGGATGTTTCACTTTCCCTCTTATCATTATTAATATCAAATCACAGTTCACAACAAAGAATCATGTAGAATATGTATGAATGACATGCATGTATCAATCTCAATTGTAAATCATAATCAAATCTCCACTGTGCCCCATATGGTCACCTATCACAATATCAATATTGTTGACACCTAAATTTTTACCTCCCGAGATCTATTTTAAGTGCTCGGAGTCCTTGTACAATAAATAAAATCAGATGTGCAGCCCTGAGGAGTCTAGGTATTTTTATAAAATTATTTGGGAAAACATGTTGTTATACCCCGTATTTTTGTAAGTTGGATTATTCATAAGTTAATCGACGTAAGTTCAAGGACAAGGTTATTTTTGAGATATGAGACAAGGACCTTTTAATCCCGGTTTTAATAAAGTGCACGATGTGTTGTAAATTCCAATTAGTGTGGAAATATTAGTGGAGATTAGGGATTAATTAACCATGAATAGATTATTAAGTGGGGATTAGTGATTAATTAAGATTAATTAAGTGTACTAAATGGACCCCACTACAACATGCCAAATCTGATTGGTCCATGCCAAAGGGGGGCATGTGTCAACATGGTGGGCAGCATATAAATAGCATAAGATGACTCATAATTCCTATTTTTCATTCACAAAGTTGAATTAGAGAGAGAAGCACTTCATTCACAAAGTTAAATTAGAGAGAGAAGCACACAACCATGGCAGCTCACGACCATGGCAGTTCATGATCAAACCCAAGCTTTTGTTAGAAAAAAATAAATTCCTAAGGTGTTCTAAACATTCAAACGTGAGTAGCAACGTGAATTTAATCCTTGGGGCAGCAAGAACACTTGCAATTTTAATTTATAATTTCCAGCAACGTTAAGAGGTCAAGCTTGCTAAGGTAAGGTTTAATTCTCTCCTACATGTCTTAGAGATGGTTTGGTCTTTGTATAATTTGGTGGACGTGGAATTGGATGCAAGAAATTGTGTATGTTGATGCTAAGGTTCTGTTTGGGCCGTGTTAGGGCTGTTCTAATGTAATAATGATGGATTAATTGTGATTAGTGTTGTCGTTATGGTTGTCGTTGATTATATGACGAAAGTGAAGGAATTTGATATTTAAGGTTATAATAGTATTGTATTTGAGAATGATCTGGTTATGTTGAAAGGAATGGAAATATAGTTATAAGTAGGTATATGTGTTGTTGTTCTTGTTGAATTGGAAGACTAAGTGTAGTTAAGATTATGCATTTTGTTGTTGTAATTGTTGGACTGCTAAATTCATTTCGATTAAGTGTTAGGGCTATAGATTATTAGGAGTAACTTGAATATGTCGTAGTTGTTATGTTGACTATTGTCGAATGTTGTAATGTGTGGGCTGATTTGGAATGTTGTGCGTGCTGTCTCAGGGTATTCTTGAATCTTGTTTTGGCTAGTCAAGATATAGTAACTTGGACATGTGGTTGTTGATGTTGACTTGGTCATTTTATAGTTAGGTTGAATGAGAGGGAAATGAACAATATAAGAGAAATGCCGCCCAATTTTCTAGAAATAAACTGCTAATGTTGAAATACATTCTAAACCTTTCCGTAGCTTAACCATAGTTCTTAATGTCTTAATATAGGTTGAGATACTTCGGGCAGCGTATACGTATTGTATCACGGATAAGCATTAAAGGTATGTAAAGTAAACCCTTCTTTCTTTTGGCATGATCTATGTGAGACAAACTGACGACGAATTTATAACTCCAAAGAAGCTCCTATTCTTAGAGACACTAGGATGGCTAATGTTCTTGATTCGCAAAACTTACTTCATTATGTCTTGATACGTGTCTGTGATTCCTTAAGTTCTATTTGATATATTCCATAGTGACATTCGAAGGATACTTGACATGACCATTGCCTTTGATTTTCAAATGATAGTTCATTTTGATTATTCTATTGAGTCTCAGATATAACTTAGTTTGCATATGGTTGCTCACTACTCTACTCGTGCATGCTGTTAGTGTATCTTTTACCGAGTCCCGGGCCGGGTATGTTTTCATGCACAATTTCCTTGCATTGTTCACCGAGTCCCTCACTAGAGGGCCGGGTACGGTATATATATATATATATATAATGATATGATGATATAATGACGTGATGATGGCACCGAGACCCCTGATGGGTCGGGCATGGTATACATGTATACGACTTTATTCACCGAGTCCATAATGGGCCGGATATGGTATATGATATAGCTATGCATGATTTGCACTTCATAAGGCACAAGTACAGTGGTATCTTGATTGTCATACTTGTCTCTTGTAATCTCTATTTCAGTCATGATCTTCTTTACTGTATTTCATGCTTTATATACTCAGTACATATCTCGTACTTACCCCCTTTTCTTCGGGGTGTTGCGTTTCATGCCCGCAGGTACAGATACTCGATTTGGTGATCCTCCAGCTTAGTACTTCTACTCAGGTGTTTGGAGAGCTCCATTGCTCCGGAGCCTAGACTATTTTGGTACAAATCTTTAGGATATAGACTTATGTATATGTCCAGGGGTACGGCGGGGCCCTGTCCCGTCATATTTAACTTTTATACTCTTAGAGGTCTGTAGACATATGTGGGTTGTATATAGGTTATGCTCAGCTGTGTCTATATGTTTTGCTTTGGATATCCTCGTATATAGTGGCAGCCTTGTCGGCTTGCATATCGTGCTATGTGTTGGTTAGCTGTGACTCCTCAGGAGACAGGTTTATTATGATATATGGCGTTTTTAGTCTATAGCTTGTCCTTGCACATTTCCATGTTGCCTTAGTTACCATTTGACTATATTGGATAGGTTCGGATGTGAGTGTCCAGCTCGGACACTAGTCATGGCCCATGGGGTTGGATCGTGACACATGTCACCCTTTTGAGTTGATAAAGAAATAGTCAAAAGTATTTTAATTTTGTGGAGATTTATTTTTGAAGAAATTGCAATTACTCGGAGGGGCAAGAAAACCCCTTCTTAATGATAATTCGTTCAATTAATTAAATCAGAAAAATTAGATTAATGAGCAATTTTATTCCAGTTTTATTATCCAAGGCATTTTGAGTAATTAAAGGGGATGACCATTTTACCCTTTCCTATGCACGCTTGCATAATCGATTTATTTTCTTAACTTACAGACCAGTGTCTGCAAAATGATTTTTGCTTTTATTTTAAGGATTGTTTTCTTAAACTATTTAAGTCCTAATGGACTAACAATTGGGTTTTTGCATTTATTTAATTATGTTTTAGGATTTTTTTCCCTACCCTCCATATATACATATGTATATACACCATGTATATATCAATATAGTGCATATATACACATGTATATGTATATAAGAGACCAGGCCTTTTTTTTAAACGAGTGGGCCAGGCCTAGTCTAATTGGATCGCAACCCGACCCATTTAACAATTAAAAGGGAGGGGGAGACTTATACTCCTCCCCTGTTCATTTAATGTTTTGCATAGGGGCCTCAGTTGTAAATTTGGGAGAAAGCGGGGGGCTAGGGTAAAACCCTAGCACCGCTCTGCCCTCCGCCACCTGCTCTCCACTATTTTAATGTCGTGTCCCATCCATTTTGGAGCAGGGAGGAGGAAAAGCATTCAATGCTTTGTCGTTCTTCCCCTAAATCCAAGCCAAACAGACACTAAGGTATACCCACCCCCTTTTATTTTTTTATATATCTATAGATTCGAGTTTTGAGTCTTTGATTTCGTTCATATTTTAGATCTGAGCCATTTTATTGGGGTTTGTATGTGAGACTAGCACGAAAATTGCAAGTCCCACATCGAGTATTTTGGGTAGTTTCAACGTTTTGGGGTTTCTATTGGCAGTTTCAATGTTTTGGGGTTTCTATAAATGGAAACCCCTATTCACCAAGAAAGAGGCCAAAAAAAATCAGAAAACATAAAGCTTTGAGATACCAGTCTTTAAAGTTGACGTTTTGTTCAAAGTTTTTAAGGTTTTTTCTATTTGCTCGAAAACCTTGTCCTAAAGCTTGTTTTTTTTTTTTTACTTTCTTTAGCATCCTGGGCTCGAGTCTTGGAGGAGATTCATCCAAATTCATTTTTGGTTAAGGTCGTTCCCACAAAAGGTTACATTTACTCTTGTTATTGCTTTCATTTTAATTTCAGCTTTGTAATGTTTATTTTAGTTATGTCTTACAGTTCTTATGGTGGTCTTTGCTAGCTAATTATGATTGTAAATGGTAGCTTGCTTGGGTTAAGAGATGGTGTTAATTATTTGATAACCTTGTTTGGTTGGTCTCTGTGTGTATCCTTGCTATTTAGTCTATGTTTAATCTGATATGGATGTTGGTAGAATTCATTTAAGCTTGGACCATTGTACTCCCAAGGTTTGTCCTTAGTTCTCCTTTATAGAAAAAGTGGGATTTTGTGAAAAATGAGTCTATTTAAGTATTTGCTTTTCTTATTGAATTAGTGAGTATGAAAACTGTGTTGGAGTTTAGTTATAAGAGCAGGTTCATAAGGTTCCTTCTTATGATATTTGTTTGGTTCTACTTGGCTGATGCTTGCACCAGAGGTGTGTTTATGTTCTAACTTGAAATGTTTATAGTCCTTGCTTCTAGTTTGATAGCTAATGGTCCATGGCTAGGGTAGTTGTGATTATGATCTAGCTTAGTTGATAGTTGACCCTCCCCTCGGGAATCGGTTATTTTGTGGATTAATCCTATTTTGAGGTTATGTGTGTTTCATTAGTCATCTATAATGCTATTGAATTCCTTGTTCAGCTTGGGAATCATGTGGTCTATGTTAAGATTGACATGTGTATGGTGTAGGTGTGGTCCATTTTTCCTTTCCTTTCTTTCAAAACTGCATTTTACATGTGCTTGATTTCCTTTTTCCTTTGAGTGTTGTCTGAGCATGACAGGATTCAAGCCCTTTTCTCTTAAATTTGTTAGACCATGCTGAGTGAACTTTGGGAACTCACTTAATGCAAACCTGTAACTGGAGCATGGTTGGGTATGTTTTCTAATTGACAAGCTTCTTTGATTACTTTGTTTGCTTAATAACTACAGTTTTTCCTGAAATAACTTACTCAAGATTTGGTTAAATGTGTATGAATTCATTTATGACTTGTTTGGACTCTTCTTAATGCTCTAGAATGTTTTACTTATGAAAACGTTGTTCTCTATGTCAATTTTATCCACCTAGACATAGAGTAAAAGGAAAACTGGGGAAGAGGGTCTGAGGGGTAGATTGTTCTCTAGTTGGCTTTGTTCTACTTATTTGATTGGATAAGTCTTTTTAGCCAAAGGGGGAGGGTCAAACCCGTTTGTTTCTTCTTGAAGTTTTTACTATGTTTTGAGGAGTTTTTTTTTTGACAAAGTTGGCATAAGTTTTGTATCTAGTCTTCTTATTTGACTAAATAGTAGTGTAAAGGAAAAAGTGGACTTTAAAATAGGGGGATCTTTGTTCATGTGTGTTATTACCACTTAGGATGGATAATTCTATTTAAAAGGGCCAAGTTGTGTGTGTTGTCTGGACCACTGTTTCAATGGTGTCTTGCTTGTTCCCTCCCCAACTTGCCTGAATATAATAAGGTTGTTTCATCGGATATAGTCACCTAGCATTGAAGATCTGTGAGCAACATTGGACCTGATAAGGTTTTTGTGTCATTTTGCTTGATTTTTTTAAAATTTTTTTTGGTGATCATCTAGCTAATATCATAAGTTTAGGAGAGGTGGTTTTGTACCTTGACTATCTCATTTTCCATCCTTGTCCTCCCCTCTGTGCCCTTTCATTTAGTTTGCATTCACAAGATAACCAAGTTGTTTAAGTCAAGATGTTGATTAAGTTTGGAAATGACAAAAAAATAAGTTTTTCTTAGATGTTTGTCGTGTTACTGAACTTGTAAAAAAGGAAGTTGTTTCTTTAAACTCTTTTGGTTGACAGACCCTCCTGTGATGACTGAGGTCTTTGAACCTACCTATAGATCAATCTTAAAATTATGAGGCTGTTTCACTCCAAAAATTTTAATCCCGACTTCCCTTTTAGATAAATTTGATGATAAAATAAACAGGTCCTCACTGCCATAGGCCTATCATAGGCTGTAAGTTTCTTTTTTTTTCTTAAAACTGGCAAGTCTTGTAGCTTTTGTGATTTGATCCAAAGTTTGGTTTGTGTCATGAAGTTTAATGTCCTTCCTTTACACTTGTTTGACCTCACTGCTGTAACAAGCTAGTCAACAAGGCTAAGGTTTCCTAATGATTGACCTTGATTGGAATTTGGTGAATTTTTCATTGAGGTGCTTGTGTGTACACTTTAGGCTGGAAAGTCATTTGGCCTTAGCAAAGGGTGTGATAGTTCTTACATTTTTATAGAATAAAACTATGTGTTTGGCTTGTGCTTTTCTTGCACTTTGCTTGTTTTTCAGTCTAAAGTTTCTCCTTGTGTTACATGGGCTTACCTTTCTTCAAACTGAGAGTGCCCCCCTTCTTTGTTTGACCTTTGTTTGCTTCTTTTTTTTTTGTTTTTTGTTTTTAAACATTCAAAATCATCTTATAGCCTCCATGTCCTGCTTGATGTTGAATGATGTCTCACTTGTGTGGCTTAACCTTGAATAAAAAAAGACTGTGTCTTCTCTTCTAAATTCTGTTAGGATTGGAAACAAGAGTTCTCCCCCCCCCCCCCCCCACTCCATGCCTTTTCTTGGTTCAGTTTACAAGTGTTAAAGACTGACTAGTTTGATTCCACCTACTTTGTGACTAAGAAGATGTTTGTGCTAAGTGCTTGTATTTCAATCTAATTTGAACAATTTTCTGAAACCTGAATCTAATCCATATGAACTAGTTAGTTTGTCACTGCTTGATATGGTGCCTCTGAGAAGTTTGCCCCCTAGCATTTACCACTAATTTCAGTCATCAGGAGCCTGTAGACATGGACAAACTGAGTTTGTTTAAGAAGAGAGATGTGACAGGGTTGAATGTGTGTAAGCCTGCCTAAAGTCCCTAGTATTGTCACTGGATGCTTAGGGTGAGTATATTGAGATGGGGGAAAGGGTTTTAGGATAGGAAAAGGTGAGCCTGGGCATGAGCTGGAGGTAATGACCAGTGGAGCCGAGGATCCCTTTTTGCTGAAAGGAGACTCAAGAAAGGAGATGGGGAGGTGATGACCCCACCCTATCCTGTTTCCCTTTCAGGGGCCTGAAACTCTTACTTCCATTTTTAGAACCCTCCCCTCATGATCTTGGGACTCACAGAGGCTTTAAGCAGGGTAGAGTGGTTTGACTATGCCTTTAAGGGAAGGAAAAATGGCCTAGGTTTGAACTATTCAGGTTGGTTGTTGTGCGATCCCTTTTGCTCTCTCTTTCTGGCTTAAAGACCTTTGGTCTGCAGAGTCTAGGGGCTCCTGGTGCTTTGTTTTTCTTGTTGAAGTTTGTTTAAGTATTGTCTGAGTCCCCACCTGTCCATGATTTGTATGTGTTGCCCTATGGCTGTATCTTGTCTTGGCTCCTCCCCTTGGATTGAGTTAAATAAAGCTGTCCTAAATTACTAAACTGTTTTTAGCATTTGTGTTCTACTCCTCCTATAACTATGTGACACTGATTTTTTTTTTGTATAAAAAGAAGCTTTCCTATTTTACATCTAGGGAGTAAACCTTTCTTCATCATGTTATGATTTTGTTTGGCTGCTGCATTAGTGTGTATGATTCCTGTCTGCCAAGACTTGCATTTGTCTAATGTTTATCAACTTCCTTAGTAGCTTTGGCTTCTGCCCTCTTCCATTTCCAGTGTCAAGAGTAGCCTCCCACACCATTTTGTGCCACTGATCCCCTGTGTGTTTTATGACTTTCTTGTTTACTTGTTGGTTGTTTCTCTTCCTTCTGAAAAAAATGATTTTGCAAGTTTGATCATGAGTGATTATTTCTTTTATTTTGTTTTTGTTCGACATTGTTGCCTATATGGGATCATGTACACCTTCCCTTACTTCAATATACCTACTAGGCAGTGCCAGCCTAAGTTCGATCCTGTTGAGGTTTAGATTAATAAGTCAATTGCTATTTGTAAGGTGCTTACATGAGTATATTTTTTAGGTTGGCTATCATCTGGCTAGACTATTTTGGGGCCCATATAAGTTTTGATTTGTTACATTTCTGTCACGACCCAGCCCCTGGGCCGCGACTGGTGCCCTACTTGGGCACCCAAACGGACAAAAATACCAAATCGTCATATTGAAGCTTAGGTCAATTTTCAAATTCATCATTTTAAACGGATCTGAAAATCATTATCTTAAGCGGTCACACGTGCAACAATATTGCATCAAATTCAGAAGGGACGGCGGAATACACATCGCCGAATATATACACACATATACAAACATACAGGCCATTTAGGCCGCATCAAAATCTGATAGATTGGCGGAATGTACATCGCCAAATACAGGCACACGTACAGACAATTAGGCCGTTTTGGCCATAATAGCAAACGGGACCCGCATTGAGACGTAGATCATAGACAAACGAACACACACATGACCCATTACCCACATATATGACTACAGGCCTTTACAAACCATAACAGAATCATATGATGGGACAGGGCCCCGCCGTGCCCCAAATAGTCAGATATACAAAAGCATATATGTCACAAAAGATGTGTACCAACATATGGGCTCCGGATCAAAAGGAGCACTCTATAATAGCAGAATGTGTGGCCTACACTAGCAGATCTCGAACCACTGTACCTGCGGGCATGAAACGCAGCCCCACGAAGAAAGGGGGTCAGTACGAAAGATGTACTGAGTATGTAAAGCATAAGGTACAAAAATCCAAACCATAACTGAAGTGAAGGGTACAAAGAGAAAATACCGGATTAATATATCAAAACCTGTACTGAAGACATATGTACATAATGCAAACAGAAATCATGCATAAGGCTCAGAAACGTGGTCACCACTCCGACGCTGGTGCCACAACACAGCATAACTCCAGAAGGTTTCAAATCTCCGTACAACCCCGTACATAACACATCATCACAACATATCATAAGCCATATCAAAGCATAACTCCATAAACGGAACCCGGCCCTATGGCGAGGTCTTGGGAACCGTAACACAGCATACTGCCGAATATAACATAGTGCGCACGATCACAAAACCGGCCCGGGAACCGGTGAACTATATCATAGTCATAGGCACGAGCAGAGTAGTGCGAAAACCATATGCATACAAATCAAGACTCAGTACATATACACACTTACCGACATCCGAAGACTCAATAGAATATTCGTACGTGCTGTCGTCTGACAACCAAAACATCAGAGTTTACCGAAGATTTCCCTATCAGAATGTTCGTAGCAAATTATTCATAACAGATTACTTATATCATAATTCATATATCAGATTACATACCGAGGTCAGAATACTTTTATCAGAATACTTGTATCAAAATATTTTCGCCAAAATACTTGTATCACAATACTCATACGGATTATTTATATCAGATTACATACTCATATTAGAATATTCATATTAGAGCACTTATATCAAGATACTTATATCAAAATATTCATATCGAAATATTCATATCAAGATGTTCATATCAGGATACTTATATAAGAGTTGGGAGCACTCATATCAAATCACTTGTGTTGGACTAGTTGTTTCAGAATAGTCAAATTAGAATACTTTTATCGGAGTTCCTAGATGCTAATTTCAGAGGATGCATACGAATCACAACAACTCGGAACAGTAGTCAAAAGTTTTCCTTGATTATTGTACGGAAATGAATCAAATAAGATAACAGAAGTAGATCTCGGGGACTGCGGGCCCACCTCGGGTCAAGTCGAGGTAGCGGATGTAAATTACAAACATTAGACTCTATGGAGTCATCCAAGGAAGGTTCAAGGAGATTCGGTTACACTTATGAAATTTACGAATGTTTGATCACTTTTCCAACTAAACATAAGAATCGTAGTTCAATTATATTGAATGAATAGTACCCAAAATCTAGCTCGGGTTTCTAAGATTAGAATTATCCCCGAGGCTCAAATCTCAACCTAGTATAACTAGGACATGCCAAAAGAAGAAAAGGGATAGCTTTACATACCTAACTTGCGCCTTACGCTCGTCCAAACTCAATCCCCGTTTTCGCCCAAAATCTACAATTGGTCATAGTTGCCAAATATGAGTTTAAGCTTCGAGAATTTAAATCTTAAATTCATATTGTCTACCGAAATTTTGGCAGCATTTCCCCTATAAATTCAACATCCCCGAGACTTAGCTCGGCCATAATATCAATAACAACAACCACAACAATAACAACAATCATCAAAATCACAACAAAACGCATTCTAACATAATTTTCCCTTCCTTTCCACATAATGTAACTCTTCCATTCTTACTTCACACTTCTAACCCAACATCAACGTTCTCATATTCATTTTCCAATTCAGAGTTGTCCAATCATAATTCAATAACATTTCAAGCAATACTCAAGAATTCAAACAATCCCGACAATTCCATATTCTATCAAAAACTTCTACAATTGCGACAAAACCATCACAACACATTTTCTACTTACAAATTCATAACCCACAACAATAATTCACACTTAGAATTCACAATAACAACAATCAAGACACTAGATAAAATAATTAATCCATCACCCCTACACAATACCAAACATACACGGCCATACAATACATTCACACGGCCACAACACAACTTCCATGCTTTCATGAATTTCATTCATTTCTTCACTACTACAACACACACAACCATCCATAACATATGAAAAGAGGATTAATTCTTACCTTTTTCCTTCAACTTCCTTCTTGGCTAGAATTGTAAATTGCAAGAATAAATGTTTTTCTTGCTCCAACAACCACTTCACCTTGCTAGGGACCTTCCATTTGGTAGAAAATAATTTTTGGACAAATGTTTCTCCAAGGTTGTTGGTGGATCCTTCATGGCCGAATGGCCTTGATGTTGTGGTCTTCTTTTACTCTTCTTCTACTTTCTTGAACATTCCAAAGAATAAAATAAATTAGTGAATGGACCATCTCTTCATTTATTCATTTTTGCTCCCTTTTGGGCCTTGGCCCATTTATCATTTTTTTCCCTTCATGGCCGGCCAAATGGCCCCTTAAATCCAAGTCCATCTTTTTTTTTTTTTGTAATTTCATGAAAATTATTCTCCAATTTTGCCCTTAGCCTTCCTCCGCATTTTCGCATCAATATTCTTTCATGAACAACTCATATGTTCACCAAAATAAAAACATGGCCTTATTTATTTCAAGTCAAACTCATTTCTAATTTTCCGACTGCACAAAACACGGGATATAACATTATCCCCCCATTTAGAACATTCGTCCTCGAATGTTAAATTAGTCTTATAGGGTCTCACAAACATGGCGGGGGATTTTCTCTTTAATATACAATCTGGCATGATCCTCAGCCGAATAAGTAATTCTACTCTGAAGGAAATGAGCTGATTTCATCAATCTATCGACAATAACCCAAATAAAGATGGCGCTTCTTACGAATGACATGGAAGGTATCTCTTAAACTTTAATCCAACAGAATAGATTTAATCTATCGGTATCGACTTTCAAGACATGTTAAGAACTTATATCTCATTTTCCTTTTTATAATGCTGGAAAACAAATTTGGGCAGAGGTTCCTCTGTACTTCTTACTATCCCAACACCTGCACGCAAAAATACCAACAATGCCTCACAGGGCCAACATATATACATACGTATCATATCGTATCATAGCCACACAAAGCTAATAATTTCCAAGTAAATGTATGAATATATCGGGACTTACCTCACATACATAACCCAGACGGCACCGGTGGCACCTTCCTATTTATTGCCCTTTTCGATCATCACTTTACATTTTTAATCATACTTTAAATAACTTCCCCAATACACATCTTTCGCACCATTACTTACCTGTGTACTGTGCAGCTTCCAATATCATCAGTTACTGTCTTCTGTCGATACCGTTCTTCGGCTGAAATCAAGGGTTAGTAGTAAAAAAAAGAATTCATTTCCTACGGCTGGCTCTATCGCACGATCTAAGATCAAAAGAAACATAACTCCCTAAATGTCCTGTAGCCTCCTGTTTATAGATGTGGTGCACAACACACCGATAAACAAGACTCTACGAGACACGACCTGTAGACATTCCGAGGACAAACCGCTCTGATACAACTTCTGTCACGACCCAACCCCGTGGGCCGCGATTGGTGCCCTACTTGGGCACCCAAACGGACAAACATACCAAATCGTCATATTGAAGCTTAGGTCAATTTTCAAATTCATCATTTTAAACGGATCTGAAAATCATTATCTTAAGCGGTAACATGTGCAACAATATTGCATCAAAGTGAGAAGGGACGGCGGAATACACATCGCCGAATATATACACACATATACAAATACACAGGCCATTTAGGCCGCATCAAAATCTGATAGATTGGCGGAATGTACATCGCCAAATACAGGCACACGTACAGACAATTAGGCCGTTTTGGCCATAATAGCAAACGGGACCGCATTGAGACGTACATCATAGACAAACGAACCCACACATGACCCATTACCCACATATATGACTACAGGCCTCTACAAACCATAACAGAATCATATGACGGGACAGGGCCCCGACGTACCCCAAATAGTTAGATATACAAAAGCATATATGTCACAAAAGATGTGTACCAACATATGGGCTCCGGATCAAAAGGAGCACTCTATAATAGCAGAATATGTGGCCTACACTGGCAGATCTCGAACCACTATACCTGCGGGCATGAAACGCAGCCCCCCGAAGAAAGGGGGTCAGTACGAAAGATGTACTGAGTATGTAAAGCATAAGGTACAGAAATCCAAACCATAACTGAAGTGAAGGGTACAGAGAGAAAATACCGGATCAATATATCAAAACCTGTACTGAAGACATATGTACATAATGCAAACAGAAATTATGCATAAGGCTCAGGAACGTGGTCACCACTCCGACGCTGGTGCCACAACACAGCATAACTCCAGAAGGTTTCAAATCTCCGTACAACCCCGTACATAACACATCATCACAACATATCATAAGCCATATCACAGCATAACTCCATATACGGAACCCGACCCTATGGCGAGGTCTTGGGAACCGTAACACAACATACTGCCGAATATATCATAGTGCGCACGATCACAAAACCGGCCCGGGAACCTGCGAACGATATCATAGTCATAAGCACGAGCAGAGTAGTGCGGAAACCATATGCATACAAATCAAGACTCAGTACATATACACACTTACCGACATCCGAAGACTCAATAGAATAATCGTACGTGTTGTCGTCTGACAACCAAAACATTTGAGTTTACCGAAGATTTTCCTATCAGAATGTTCGTAGCAAATTATTCATAACAGATTACTTATATCATAATTCATATATCAGATTACATACCGAGGTCAGAATACTTTTATCGGAATACTTTTATCAGAATACTTGTATCAAAATACTTTCGTCAAAATACTTGTATCACAATACTCATACGGATTATTTATATCAGATTACATACTCATATTAGAATATTCATATTAGAGCACTTATATAAAGATACTTATATCAAAATATTCGTATCAAGATGTTCATATCAGGATACTTATATAAGAGTTGGGAGCACTCATATCAAATCACTTGTATCGGACTAGTTGTATCAGAATAGTCAAATTAGAATACTTATATCGGAGTACCTAGATGCTCATTTCAGAGGATGCATACGAATCACAACAACTCGGAACAGTAGTCAAAATTTTTCCTTGATTATTGTACGGAAATGAATCAAATAAGATAACACAAGTAGATCTCGGGGACTGCGGGCCCACCTCGGGTCAAGTCGAGGTAGCGGATGTAAATTACAAAAATTAGACTCTATGGAGTCATCCAAGGAAGTTTCAAGGAGATTCGGTTACACTTATGAAATTTACGAATGTTTGATCACTTTTCCAACTAAACATAAGAATCGTAGTTCAATTATATTGAATGAATAGTACCCAAAATCTAGCTCGGGTTTCTAAGAACAGAATGTTCCCCGAGGAGCAAATCCTAACCTAGTATAACTAGGACATGCCAAAAGAAGAAAAGGGATAGCTTTACATACCTCACTTGCGCCTTACGCTCGTCCAAACTCAATCCCCGTTTCGCCCAAAATCTATAATTGGTCATAGTTGCCAAATATTAGTTTAAGCTTCTAGAATTTAAATCTTAAATTCATATTGTCTACCGAAATTTCGGCAGCATTTCCCCTATAAATTCAACATCCCCGAGACTTAGCTCGGCCATAATATCAACAACAACAACCACAACAATAACAACAATCATCAAAATCACAACAAAACACGTTCTAACATAATTTTCCCTTCCTTTCCACATAATGTAACTCTTCCATTCTTACTTCACACTTCCAACCCAACATCAACGTTCTCATATTCATTTACCAATTCAGAGTTGTCCAATCATAATTCAATAACTTTTCAAGCAATACTCAAGGATTCAAACAATCCCGACAATTCCATATTCTATCCAAAACTTCTACAATTGCGACAAAACCATTACAACACATTTTCTACTTACAAATTCATAACCCAAAACAATAATCCACACTTAGAATTCACAATAACAACAACCAAGACACTAGATAAAATAATTAATCCATCACCCCTACACAATACCAAACATACACGTCCATACACTACATTCACACGGCCACAACACAACTTCCATGCTTTCATGAATTTCATTCATTTCTTCAGTACTACAACACACACAACCATCTATAACATATGAAAAGAGGATTAATTCTTACCTTTTTCCTTCAACTTCCTTCTTGGCTAGAATTGTAAATTGTAAGAATAAATGTTTTTCTTGCTCCAGCAACCAGTTCACCTTGCTAGGGACCTTCCATTGGGTAGAAAATAATTTTTGGACAAATTTTTCTCCAAGGTTCTTGGTGGATCCTTCATGGCCGAATGGCCTTGATGTTGTGGTCTTCTTTTACTCTTCTTCTACTTTCTTGAACATTCCAAAGAATAAAATGAATTAGTGAATGGACCATCTCTTCATTTATTCATTTTTGTTCCCTTTTGGGCCTTGGCCCATTTTTCATTTTTTTCCCTTCATGGCCGGCCAAATGGCCCCTTAAATCCAAGCCCATCTCTTTTTTTTTTTTTGTAATTTCATGAAAATTATTCTCCAATTTTTCCCTTAGCCTTCCTGCGCATTTCCGCATCAATATTCTTTCATGAACAACTCATATGTTAACCAAAATAAAAACATGGCCTTATTTCTTTCAAGTCAAACTCATTTCTAATTTTCCGACTGCACAAAACACGGGATAACAATCTCGCCCCCCCCCCCTCTTTAGAACATTCGTCCTCGAATGTTAAATTAGTCTTATAGGGTCTCACAAACATGGCGGGGGATTTTCTCTTTAATATACAATCTGGCATGATCCTCAGCCGAATAAGTACTTCTACTCTGAAGGAAATGAGCTGATTTCGTCAATCTATCGACAATAACCCAAATAAAGATGGTGCTTCTTACGAATGACATGGAAGGTATCTCTTAAACTTTAATCCAACATAATAGATTTACTCTATCGGTATCGACTTTCAAGACATGTTAAGAACTTATATCTCATTTTCCTTTTTATAATGCTGGAAAAAAAAATTTAGGCAGAGGTTCCTCTGTACTTCTTACTATCCCAACACCTGCACGCAGAAATACCAACAATGACTCACAGGGCCAACATATATACGTACGTATCATATCGTATCATAGCCACACAAAGCTAATAATTTCCAAGTAAAAGTATGAATATATCGAGACTTACCTCACATACATAACCCAGACGGCACCGGTGGCACCTTCCTATTTATTGCCCTTTTCGATCTTCACTTTACATTTTTAATCATACTTCAAATAACTTCCCCAATACACATATTTCGCACCATTACTTACCAGTGTACTGTGCAGCTTCCAATATCATCAGTCACTGTCTTCTGTCGATACCGTTCTTCGGCTGAAATCAAGGGTTAGTAGTAAAAAAAAGAATTCATTTCCTACGGCTGGCTCTATCGCACGATCTAAGATCAAAAGAAACATAACACCCTAAATGTCCTGTAGCCTCCTGTTTATAGATGTGGTGCACAACACACCGATAAACAAGACTCTACGAGACACGGCCTGTAGACATTCCGAGGACAAACCGCTCTGATACAACTTCTGTCACGACCCAACCCCGTGGGTCGCGACTGGTGCCCTACTTGGGCACCCAAACGGACAAACATACCAAATCGTCATATTGAAGCTTAGGTCAATTTTCAAATTCATCATTTTAAACGGATCTGAAAATCATTATCTTAAGCGGTCACATGTGCAACAATATTGCATCAAAGTCAGAAGGGACGGCGGAATACACATTGCTGAATATATACACACATATACAAACATACAGGCCATTTAGGCCGCATCAAAATCTGATAGATTGGCGGAATGTACATCACCAGATACAGACACACGTACAGACAATTAGGCCGTTTTCGCCATAATAGCAAACGGGACCGCATTGAGACGTACATCATAGACAAACGAACACACACATGACCCATTACCCACATATATGACTACAGGCCTCTACAAACCATAACAGAATCATATGACGGGACAGGGCCCCGCCGTACCCCAAATAGTCAGATATACAAAAGCATATATGTCACAAAAGATGTGTACCAACGTATGGGCTCCGGATCAAAAGGAGCACTCTATAATAGCAGAATGTGTGGCCTACACTGGCAGATCTCGAACCACTGTACCTGCGGGCATGAAACGCAGCCCCCCGAAGAAAGGGGGTCAGTACGAAAGATGTACTGAGTATGTAAAGCATAAGGTACAGAAATCCAAACCATAACTGAAGTGAAGGGTACAGAGAGAAAATACCGGATCAATATATCAAAACCTGTACTGAAGACATATGTACATAATGCAAACATAAATTATGCATAAGGCTCAGGAACGTGGTCACCACTCCGACGCTGGTGCCACAACACAGCATAACTCCAGAAGGTTTCAAATCTCCATACAACCCCGTACATAACACATCATCACAACATATCATAAGTCATATCACAGCATAACTCCATAAACGGAACCCGGCCCTATGGCGAGGTCTTGGGAACCGTAACACAACATACTGCCGAATATATCATAGTGCGCACGATCACAAAACCGGCCCGGGAACCGGCGAACGATATCATAGTCATAGGCACGAGCAGAGTAGTGCGGAAACCATATGCATACAAATCAAGACTCAGTACATATACACACTTACCGATATCCGAAGACTCAATAGAATAATCGTACGTGCTGTCGTCTGACAACCAAAACATTTGAGTTTACCGAAGATTTTCCTATCAGAATGTTCGTAGCAAATTATTCATAACAGATTACTTATATCATAATTCATATATCAGATTACATACCGAGGTCAGAATACTTTTATCGGAATACTTTTATCAGAATACTTGTATCAAAATACTTTCGTCAAAATACTTGTATCAGAATACTCATACGGATTATTTATATCAGATTACATACTCATATTAGAATATTCATATTAGAGCACTTATATAAAGATACTTATATCAAAATATTCATATCAAGATATTCGTATCAAGATGTTCATATCAGGATACTTATATAAGAGTTGGGAGCACTCATATCAAATCACTTGTATCGGACTAGTTGTATCAGAATAGTCAAATTAGAATACTTATATCGGAGTTCCTAGATGCTCATTTCAGAGGATGCATACGAATCACAACAACTCAGAACAGTAGTCAAAAGTTTTCCTTGATTATTGTACGGAAATGAATCAAATAAGAAAACACAAGTAGATCTCGGGGACTGCGAGCCCACCTCGGGTCAAGTCGAGGTAGCGGATGTAAATTACAAACATTAGACTCTATGGAGTCATCCAAGGAAGTTTCAAGGAGATTCGGTTACACTTATGAAATTTACGAATGTTTGATCACTTTTCCAACTAAACATAAGAATCGTAGTTCAATTATATTGAATGAATAGTACCCAAAATCTAGCTCGGGTTTCTAAGAACAGAATTATCCCCGAGGATCAAATCTCAACCTAGTATAACTAGGACATGCCAAAATAAGAAAAGGGATAGCTTTACATACCTCACTTGCGCCTTACGCTCGTCCAAACTCAATCCCCGTTTCGCCCAAAATCTACAATTGGTCATAGTTGCCAAATATGAGTTTAAGCTTCTAGAATTTAAATCTTAAATTCATATTGTCTACCGAAATTTCGGCAGCATTTCCCCTATAAATTCAACATCCCTGAGACTTAGCTCGGCCATAATATCAACAACAACAACCACAACAATAACAACAACCATCAAAATCACAACAAAACACGTTCTAACATAATTTTCCCTTCCATTCCACATAATGTAACTCTTCCATTCTTACTTCACACTTCCAACCCAACATCAACGTTCTCATATTCATTTACCAATTCAGAGTTGTCCAATCATAATTCAATAACATTTCAAGCAATACTCAAGGATTCAAACAATCCCGACAATTCCATATTCTATCCAAAACTTCTACAACTGCGACAAAACCATCACAACACATTTTCTACTTACAAATTCATAAACCAAAACAATAATCCACACTTAGAATTCACAATAACAACAACCAAGACACTAGATAAAATAATTAATCCATCACCCCTACACAATACCAAACATACACGTCCGTACACTACATTCACACGGCCACAACACAACTTCCATGCTTTCATGAATTTCATTCATTTCTTCAGTACTACAACACACACAACCATCCATAACATATGAAAAGAGGATTAATTCTTACCTTTTTCCTTCAACTTCCTTCTTGGCTAGAATTGTAAATTGCAAGAATAAATGTTTTTCTTGCTCCAACAACCACTTCACCTTGCTAGGGACCTTCCATTTGGTAGAAAATAATTTTTGGACAAATTTTTCTCCAAGGTTCTTGGTGGATCCTTCATGGCCGAATGGCCTTGATGTTGTGGTCTTCTTTTTCTCTTCTTCTACTTTCTTGAACATTCCAAAGAATAAAATGAATTAGTGAATGGACCATCTCTTCATTTATTCATTTTTGCTCCCTTTTGGGCCTTGGCCCATTTATCATTTTTTTTCCCTTCATGGCCAGCCAAATGGCCCCTTAAATCCAAGCCCATCTTTTTTTTTTATTTTTATTTCATGAAAATTATTCTCTAATTTTGCCCTTAGCCTTCCTCCGCATTTCCGCATCAATATTCTTTCATGAACAACTCATATGTTAACCAAAATAAAAACATGGCCTTATTTCTTTCAAGTCAAACTCATTTCTAATTTTCCGACTGCACAAAACACGGGATATAACAATTTCCTCCTAGAAACTGCTTACCTCCTTCCTTTGCATTTCTGTTGCAACTGCTGGCTACTTTGCTCGTTTTTTTAAAGAAGTCATAGTTGATTTGGTCAAGAGTTATGCTGCGATGTCTGATTCTCTCTTGGAGAATTTTCTTAACATACAGTGCCTATGACTTCTCATTTAAGCTACTAGTAGATTAGTTGTTTCCATAGTGTCTGATTCTATACTCTCTCTGTCCACTCTCAATGAGGCCCAAATAAATCCAAGGCCAAGCGTGGTAATTCAGGGTTTTCTTAATCTCCCGATTTTAGCCTTGCCTGGGGTTCTCTGAAACTCCTTGAAACTTGTGCGACATCGGATATAAGGGATCCAGACCTAGTCCCCATGCCATGCCTAAGTCTAGGATAACTTGAGCTCTGCTTAGAGTAAGAAAAAGGGGCAAGTACAGAACAAGTATAGATTGCCTTATATATATGTGTGTCTATATTCTATATCATCGAATGTGTAGAACAAGTATAGGTTGCCTTATATATATGTGTGTGTATATTCTATATCATCGAATGTGTATTTAATTTTAGTCATTTACCTTAGTGATAAGTTCAATGATTATAAACTAACCGGTGTTTTTTTTTCTTTTCCCCCCTCTCCTCCTATCACGTGACTACTCAGGTCAAAAAATACATGAAACCACCCTCTTGGGCTGAAGGCCCAAGTAGGAATACTACTTCAAAATAGAGTCCGGGAAGACAACAGGAAGATAGCGAGGCACGCAGAAGGCCCAGCCATGGGTGAAAATGACCAAACTAGGGGCTTGGTAAGCCCCTAGCCTAACCTTGTCTCTCTACCTTTTTGTTAGACTATTTTCAATATGATGTATTTGTAAAAATGTATGCAAACCCGTGTTATAGTGGAAAAACTTATGGTTGGAATTAGACTTCTTAGGATAATGGTTCCTATGCCGTTTAGTCGACTTTAGGTCCCCGTCCGCATTTTCAAAAAATCACGGACTTGGCATAATATTTATATAACTGACTAAAATTGGAACTTAGCAAACTATTTTCCCCAAACAACAAACTAATTTTCTAAACGTCTCAAATGGCCGCCACATTTTATAGCAAAAGTCATTTTCAAAACTAACTCATTTAACTCAATCAGTTTTTACCACAATCAAGGGATTTTTTCACCTTGTCTTTCAATAAATTGGTCCAATGCCCATCAACTTATACTTTTTTCACCAAAAAAAAATTGGTAAAAATTTGACAAAGATTGGATCAGTCTTAATCCAAAAATCAGGTGCTTTTATGAAATTACAAAAATCTATTTTGATAGAAGTATAAAAAGGGACTCCTGAAAACATGATGTTGTTTTGGCCCATAACAGGCGCAAATAAACTAGTATTTACAGATGAGATATACTCATTTCTAAGTATGAAAACGCCCTTATAAACGTATAAAACCAATTCGTAATACATAATTCCGAATTAGGCTGAACGTACCAATACGGATCAACCCGAGCCAAGAGTATGAGTATAATAAGGATTAAATTTATCAAACCAAAACTCACTTTACGTTCCCTTTTTTTATATAAACATGTACTCCTTACACATAAAGGATACTATTTCTACACGAATGTTTTAAATCCGGAACTACGATACCTTATATATAATAGGAATATATTCAAAATTTTCCAAAAAAGCACGATATGCATGACAGTTCTCTTTTTGAGGGAAAGTAAACACAAAACAAGCAGTTTAGACAGATACTGATACACTGGAATTCGAGGTCAACCATATAGTACGGATCCTTAACACTGGGGTGCCTAACACCTTCCCAGGGGATCACCAGAACCCTTACCTAGAACTCTAGATTACGAAGGTTTTAGCATGGCGTTTGAATAAACCCTTTGAAATTGGTTTTCCTAATTTCCCAAAAATTAGGTGGCGACCCTTTTTCAAAACAAGTCCGAAAGAGCATCAGCGAATTCGTAGTAGCCTTCTAGCGCCTTAAAATCGCGCGAAAAAGTGAACTGTTACAAATATCGAATCAACCTATTTGCTCTATCCATGATAATGTCAAGATAAATTAGAGATAACTATATAACAACCAGAATATGACAACTAATTACCAAGTCCAATACCACACTTATGGAACAAGTCAAATCACAACAAAGAGGCGACAAGCCCACAAGTCATCCATAATACCAACCTAAGAATATCCACCCCAACTTCATACCTGAAGGCTTAACATGCTTTCTCCACAAATAACTAACTTCTATATATGGCCTCGCTAACTAAAGTCTAACCGAAAGGTAAGCCGTAACATACCTCGCTGTCGAGCTGGAGCCACGAACAATCAAAGCTGAGACTTGCCCTTCCATAGAGCCTCTAAGTACTCAAAGTCTAGCCATTATTGAATTCTAAGTTATAAACGAGGAATGATACCCATATTGGTATACATTCGCTTAAATAAAAAATAGTTAAGTAAAAGAGAGAAAACGGGCCCACAAGTGTAAAATGGGTTTTTCAAAGCAACCAAACGTTCTAGAAATTCAATTCTACTCCCCAATTGCTAAATTAGTTCTAGTATTGATCAATTTCATCATTCAGGTCAAAACCCCCAATTTGGGTATAAACACTAACTTTTAATCTTTCAATTCTTCAACTATAATGGCAGATTCAAGCCTATTGGTTACTAATTCATCAAATTCCACGTTTAGATTCGTCCAATCCATCAGTTAATCTCATATTGGATGACAAAAATTTCAAATAATAAAATAAAGGTCAAAACCCATCTTCTTCTGTTGGTTCTCTAGATTTTGTACCATAGATTCAAGCTTAAGGAAGGTAATAACAAAAATCAAGGTTAGAAAGACTGACCACAAGAAGAATCCACCAAGAACCTCTTCAAATCACCTTAGAGGCACTGAGAAGAAATAATAGTTGGAATGGGAAATGAAAGGGTTTCGCTTAGCATTAAATAGAATTCGTTTCTGCATTTTCTGCCGCTGTAGAAAAGGGTCCGCTACAGCGGATATGCTCCCGCGATCTACTAAATGCTATGCCACATCCACTCCAGCGAACCTCCGTTCGCTGGAGCAGATTCCCATGAATCCAATCAATACGCGCTAGCGGACTAGGCCTCGCCGAGGCAGGTCCTCTGTGGTGCACAAACCCTCACCCTAGAGAGATATCAAACACTAGCAAAGTGCTGGTTTTTCATCAACTCTTCGCAAAACTCGAAAACCACTCGAGACTTCCAGATGCAAACCAGACATCTAAACATACATAAAAACACGCTACGAACTCACTCGTGATCTCGGAATTCCCAACAGTGGTATTTCTCGAAGATTGATTTGAGATGGGATGACCATCTTGAAGACAACTTTCTAGACAAGATATATATGGTCAATTTGAGTTTCTCGTTATGTCTTTTGAGTTGACAAATGCGCCAACAGTATTCATGGATTTGATGAACAATGTATTCACCTAGATATGTTCATTATTGTATTTATAGATGATATTCTGGTCTATTTTCGATCAGAACTGAGCATGTGGATCATTTGCATACAGTACTTAGAGTTCTCTAGGATCGGAAGATTTATGTGAAGTTCTCTAAATGTGAGTTCTTGTAGTACTCTGTGGCTTTCCTGAGACATATTGTATCAGATGAGGGGATCAGGGTTGATACTCAGAAGATAGAAGCCGTGAAGACTTGGCCTAGACCCACTAAACCGTACGAGTTTCGTAGTTTTCTTGGTTTGGCAAGATATTATAGTAGATTAGTAGAGGGCTTTTCTTCTCTTTCAGCAGCACTGACGAAGCTGAGTCCGAAGGCAACTAAATTCCAGTTGACAGATGCTTGTGAGCGAAGTTTTTACGAGTTGATGGATAGATTGACCTCAGTTCTAACACTTCCAGAGGGACCCAAGGGCTATACTGTTTACTGTGATGCTTCAAACATCGGTTTGGTTTATGTGTTGATGCAGCGCAGTAAGGTAATTGCCCATGCTTCAAGGCAGATTAGGAAGCACGAGAAGAATTATTCGACCCACCACTTTGAGTTAGCAGCAGTGATTCATGCACTTAGGATCTAGAGACATTACTTATATGGCGTTCATGTCGATATCTACAGCTATCACAAGAGCCTCCAGTATATCTTCAAGCAGAAATTTAAACATAGCCTGGACGCAACACGACACTCGGTGCCTTGCTGCATGTGACCAAGCAAACCACATCGCTTGCTGAGTCAACATGGGACATAAGTTAAACATGCATAAATTGTGAAAACATGGAGTTCAATAATCATAAGACTGAAAATACTATTATAGCATGAATACGGAAATATAATAATATAGACAACGAGGCTAAATTAACTGAACATCTGATATGACATAACTAACACGTCTATGAAACCTCTGACATGAGTCTGACTGCTAAATTGTTTACCAGAACAAGGCCCCCGGCTTACCTTGACTGCATAACTAATATGAAAATAAAGCAAAGATAACACTACGAATGGATTGGGGCTCACCAATAGATGATACGAGTAATGTCCTAACAAGCTGATACGTTGTCCTGTAAATCAGTACTTGCATTGTGAAATCCCGGCCCTCGGGAAATAAAAGAAGACGTTAGTACATTTGAATTGTACTGGTATATAAAGCAACTGAGTGAAATAAACATGGCACATGCAATAATAAGAACTGAAACTGTAAGCTGAACATGAACATCATCTGACACACACACACACACGCACACACACACACACACACACACACACACACACACACACACACACACATATATATATATATATATATATATATATATATATATATATATATATAACACAAGTAAAACATAATATACCCGATATGTAACTACCACGTGACCATGTGGCGTCTGATCTCTGGCCAATCAGCTAAGCCATCTTGTACCTTGTTAGGGTACAAGACATGAACGACACACACACACACACACACACACACACACACACACACACACATATATATATATATAACACAAGTAAAACATAATATACCCGATATGTAACTACCACGTGACCACGTGGCGTCTGATCTCTGGCCAATCCGCTAAGCCATCTTGTACCTTGTTAGGGTACAAGACATGAACATGACATGAATGGATCCAATAACCTGCAAATGGTAACATGAAGGAATCATCCCAACTGGGTGAAGCGATCCTTATCCTACGCTGGCATACATAGTTTCAGGTATTAAACTTTCTCGATAATCTGTGCAACTAGCAAAATATAAACATGGATATAATTATCTTGGAAGCCCATGAATTACATAAACATGATTGTAAACATGATTTGTGAGTGAAATATAACCTGAATATAGATATATGGTATAACTTGTGTGAAAACAAGGAATCATGTAGAATTTCATGAAAATAAGCATAATAATTCATATCTTGCATTTAAGAACCAATGGAAAGAAAAGCATGGTTGTTCATGGATTAAGGACATATTCCCAATAAGAAAAAATGGAATATTAAAAATGCAATAATGAACTAGTAATACAAAAATGGTATAGCATGAAATATGTAAGTTAGGGTCATCATGGATTATGATAGAAACCCTAGGTTTGTGAAACTTTGTATTTTCATGGATGAACGTGGTGTGTGGAAGAACAATGATGTTCCCACATGTGCATAGAAACCCTACATACCTTAATCACTCCAAAACTTGTAGAAAAGATCTGAACTTGAAGAAGAATCCCAAAATCTTCAATCTTGAATCCTTGAGCTGGGTTTTCTTGAAAACCCTATGTTTAGGAACAATGAATTTCTAGTTAGAATTCATGGATATATGTTGGAATTCACTTGGAATAGGCTCACCTTGGTGTATAGGATTGATGAGAGGAGAGAACTTTCGTGCTAGGGCTTGAGAGTATGAAAAATGGGATTAAAAATTGAAGTTCTATAATTATACTATTTGCTGCGTCGGGATTTGTGCGGGCATCATGTACGGCCCATACTTTAATGTACTCCCCATATAATATGGCCGTACCTGGAATGTCAAATTCCAGTAACCAATATTTATACCCTGTGATTTACGAATTGGAAGTACATCTCGTACAATAATGTACGGTGACAAGTACGGCTCATATAATGGATGAAAAACTTTAATTTATCATCTCAGGTAAATTTTCAATCCTAACACTCCTCTTCTTGGTCTATAAGTCCTTGAATCCTGAATAAGGCTTAGTTAGAAGATACGAGGTGTTACAATATTTACCCATTGGGATAATTCATCCTCGAATGATGGGTCATGGTTAAGAATGCAACTGGGCATGGCTTGAGAACGTGAACGTGAGAAAACATGACATGGAACATGGAGACTGAAATAACATTACATTGTTTTCATGGAAACACGAATGCTGGGATTTGAGACATGAGTAGAAAATACATGAATGTGAAACGTGAGGCATGTAAATGTAAGGGATGTGACATGGATAGGGAAGGCATTTTCCTTGAATGTTTTCTGCTTGCTCCTCAAACAAATATGGATATCTAAATTTCATATCTTTCAAGGCATCCTATGTAGCCTCTTCGATTTTCTGACTCCTTCATAGCACTTTCACTGAGGCTACCTTCGTAGTTCTCAACTTGCGAACCTGACGATCAAGAATAGTCATAGGGATCTCTTCATAAGTTTGGCCATCCTTAACTGTTATAGCATCAACAGGAACAACCAACAACGAGTCCCTCATACACTTTCTTAACATGGATACATGGAGCATCAGGTGTACAACAGCCAATTCTTGTGGGAATTCAAGCTCATAAGCCACTTGACCAATCCTTCACAGGATTCTGTATGGACCAATATACCTGGGACTAAGTTTCCCTTTCTTTCCGAACCTCATGATGCCTTTCATCGGTGAAAATTTTAAGAACACCCAATCCTCAACTTGAAATTCTAGGTCTCAATGTTGCACATCCGAGTAGGACTTTTGGCGACTCTGAGCCGTTCTGAAATTCTCTTGAATCAGATTGTATTTTTCCATAGCCTGATAGACCAAATCTAGTCCCAACAACTTTGCTTCATCCACTTCAAACAAACCAATGGGTGATCTACACTTTCGCCCATACAGAGCATTAAACGGTGCCATCTTGATAGTAGCATGATAACGGTTATTATAAGCAAACTTAATGAGTGGCAAATTATCATCCCAATTACCTTTAAAGTCTAGGACACACGCCCTTAACATATCCTCAAGGGTCTGAATAGTGCGCTCTGCCTAGCCATCTGTCTGAGGATGGAAAGTTGTGTTGAGGGTTACCTTGGTACCTAATCCTCTCTGTAAGGATTTCAAAAAGTTCACCGTTAACTGAGCATCATGATCTGAAAGAATGGACACTAGGGTCCCATGCAATCTGACGATTTCATGGATATATAATTTGGCATAATCTTCTGCTGAATCAGTGGTCTTGACTAGCAAAAATTGTACTGATTTAGTAAGTAGGTCCACAATCACCCAAATTGAGTCATGTCTTTACGATGAGCGAGGAAGACCTATTATAAAGTCCATGTATATCATCTCCGATTTCTAAACAGGAATATTAATATTTTGGGCCAAGCCACCAGGCCTCTACTGTTCGACTTTAATTTTCTAACAATTCGGACACTTACCCACAAAATCTGCTACATTGTTTTTCATGTCATTCCACTAATAATTTTCCATAAGGTCATGGTACATCTTCGTGGAAGCTGGATGGATGGAATAACTGGAATTGTGAGCTTCTGCCATAATCCACTCTCTGAGCCCGTCTATATCTGGAACACATAATCTGCCTTGGTACCTAAAGGTACCATCATCTTCCCTTTTGTTATAAAGCAGTTTTCTTAAGCTTATGAATACCCTCCTTCAACTATAGTAAGAAGGGATCACTAAACGGTTTCTCCTTCAGTTCAGCCACTAAGGAGGAAAAAGCCCTCCTTTGAACAACGACTCCACCATCTTCGGAGTCTAAGAGTTGAACTCCTAGATTTCCAAGCGGTGAAATTATCTTGTCATGATTCTTTTATCTGCCTTAACTTGATCTAAACTCCCCATGATCACCGACTAAGAGTATCAATTACTACATTCGCTTTCACTGGGTGATACAGAATATCCACATCATAATCTTTGAGTAGTTCGAGCCATCTTCTTTGTATAAGATTCAACTCCCTCAGCTTGAAAATATACTGAAGGCTCTTGTGGTCGGTGACAATATCAACATGCACTCCATACAAATAGTGACACTAACTCTTAAGTGCAAAAAACCATGGCTGCTAATTTTAAGTCATGAGCTGGATAATTCTTTTCATGAACATTAAGCTGTCGGGATGCATAAGCTACAACCTTATCGTGCTTCATTAGGATACATCCAAGACCAATTCCCGAAGCATCACAATATACCACCCCTGGCTCCCTTTGGTAGTGTCAAAACTAGAGCAGAAGTCAACCACTTCTTCAAAACGTTTCTCACATGCATCTGACCATTGAAATTTGATCTTCTTCTGAGTCAAATTAGTCAATAGAGATGAGATATGGGAAAAACCCTCTACAAAACACCTATAATATCCTTCTAGACCCAATAAACTTCTTATATCGGATACTGAGGTGGGTCTGGGCCAATTCTTCACGGCATTAACTTTTTGAGAATGAAATTTCACACCTTCCCCTCAAATTACATGGCCTAATAATGCCAGTGACTTAAGAAAAAATTCACACTTCGAAAATTCCGCATTAAGATCATGATCCTGAAGTGTCTGCAACATTATTTTGCGATATTCTGCATGATCAGTCTCACTGTAGGAATACACCAAAATACCATTAATAAAACCAACGACTAATATATCAAGGTAAGGTTTGAAGACCCTGTTCATAAGGTCTATGAAAGCAGTTGGTGCGTTTGTCAACCCAAATGACATGACAAGAAATTCGAACTGGCCATAACGGGTTCTGAAGGTGGTCTTTGGAATATCAACTTCCTTAACATTTAATTGATGGTATCCTGATCTGAGGTAAATCTTGAAATTCTCAAGTTGGCCAAATAAGTCATCGATTATGGGGTGATAATACTTGTTCTTAATGGTTACTTTGTTCAACTGACGGTAGTCTATGCACATACGCAAAGACCATCTATCTTTCGAACATACAAGATTGGTGCACCGCACGGTGAAACACTTAGCCTAATAAATCCCTTGTCAAAAAGGTCTTTCAACTGGGCTTTTAATTCTTTCAACTTTACTGGAGCCATTCTGTAGAGAAAAATAGATACCAGTTCAGTGCAGGAAGTAGGTCAATTCCAAAGTCTATCTCCCGGTTGAGAGGAACTCCGGGAAGATCATCTAGGAAGACTTCTGGGCACTCTTTAATGATTGGTACGGATAGAGAGTTGGGGTCTGGGTATTTAGATCCCTGACCCGGACTAAGTGATAGATATACCCCTTGGAAATCATCTTTCCTGCTTTGAGATAACAAATAAACCTACCCCTGGTTACTACTGAATTGCCTTTCTATTCTATGACTAATTCATTAGGAAACTCAAATCTTACTATTTTGGTTCTACAACCTGTTATGGCATAATATAAAGCCAACCAATACATACCCATAATTACATCAAAGTCTACCATTTCCAACTCTGCTAAGTCGGCTATGGTTTTATAGTGATAGACCAAAACTAGGCAACCCCTATAAATGCGTCTAACTATTACTACCTCTCCTACTAGAGTGGAAACTTCAAAGGGTTCATGCAACTTTTATAGTTCTATCCCTAATTTCTTAGCAATAAATAGGGTTACATATGATAAGGTGCATTGTTGTCACGACCCGACAAGGGGACCGCGACGAGCACCCGGTGCTAGCCCACCCGAGCACCCCTTAGCTTACACTTATGCTTGCATCTAGGTGAGCCACATCATTAATCATACATCTCTAAGAATCAATCATACTAGTCCCATTGGACGAAAACATCTTTAATCATCATAGGCATCTGTGCCACAACAATGTACATGGGCCGACGAGGCCAACAAAAAGACATACAAAATATAGGCCGACAAGGCCGGACATATCTAACCATATACACGTGACTACGAGCCTCTAAGAGTATAACATATCACATGAGCGGGACAGGACCCCGCTATGCCCATAATTATATACACAAAAGAATAAGTACTCAAAAGCTACGGCTCCGAAAGAAATGGAGCTCTGCTATGCAATCTCTGAATAAGCAGCTATGGATCAAGTCTGCCTCCCTGTGCACCTGCGGGCATGACGCAACGTCCACAAACAAAAGGACGTCAGTACGAAGAATGTACTGAGTATGTAAAGCATGATCAACATCGATATATAAGCATAATGAACAACATATGAAATAGCATAGGAGGGGAGACAATAATATCATCATCATAGCACTTACCTGCCTTTCGTAGGACTTTCCATTTTTCATACGTATTTGTACACCTACGTCATCATCCGTATTCCATAATAGTACTCGTACCATACTTGTGCTCATATTTGTATACATGTCCTTATTCGTACTCTTATACATAGTCTTATCACATTCATATTCATATTATATACATAGTCATTTCATATACATAGCATACCCGACCTCATAGGATCAGTGTTTCATACATACTTGGCCAACCAAGGCTCAAGGTTACTCATACCTGGCCCTACCAAGGCTTCAGGGTTATTCGTACCATCTGCAGAGGTGTGCGCGAGTTTCGTAATCGTATACATACTTTATACATATTCATATACATATATCCTACCCGGCGTTATAAGCTCGGGGTGTCATTATAGCCCTTCATAGGCACATAAAAGTATAATAGCCCGTAGGCACCTTTAGCATTATTATTATTATCATCGTCATCACTATCATCATCATTTTCGGTACATCTATATCTTATGCTTACTCGTCATATGGGGTGCGTAGTACAATCGTACTACATATCGTGGATCGTGAGCTTATGAGCTCGGAGTGTCAATCATTTGAAAACAACATACTCATATAGAGGATTTAAGAGTTTGGCCAAGGAACCATGTCTTATGAAAGAAGGGTTAGCCTTACATACCTTTTCGTCGGACTATTCTACACTTGCACGTTTCCTTCTAATGCTACCGTCTATACCTTCATTAATATCATAACAATGGCCATTAGTCATTCACATTATCCATATTATCTAGATTCCTTAATTTGCCTCTAATTCACCCATATTCATGGTCATAACATCCAACTTCGTCCATTCATGTTTGTCACACCCCGACTTTACTAGGGTGTGATGGGCACCCGACCCCATATCTAGAGCCGAGCGAACCCGCTGACTCTTGTTACATACAGAAACTCTTGAATCGGTAAGGAAAGAAATACATAGTAAGCTCTCCAATATGTATATATCTTTTTTTTCATAAGTAAACTCTGACATCATATAAGGCTCGTGACATAAGACATAATAACATATCGGCTGCTGAAGCCGCTTACAGACTGACAACTCAATACCCATTGCTTTGTCTGCAAAGTCTCTAACATAGAACAAAACATCATAGCATATACTTGGACCTGGCAATACTCCGGGACAAATGGAGTTAGCCATCTCCGCTGGAACATCTTCAGTAAGGTCTTCTAATCATCTAGGAGTACCTGCGCGGCATGAACGCAGCCCCCGAAGAAGAGGGGTCAGTACGAGCAATGTACTCAGTATGTAAAGCATGGATAGTAACATAATAAAGGAATATGCAGAATGAATAATGACAGAATAGACATATGGAGCTTATCATGGGACAGATGTAACCTCTACATATGATTGCCTTTCTGCAGATGTCATGCATGCTTAGTTTCTTTTTCAGAAAAACGGTGTTTCTTATTTACATATACAGAAAATAGAACATTTCAGAAAACGGTGTCCTTCCTTTACATTCACAGACGCCGAGTACATCGGCTCTCCCACCCCCCTCCCCAACAGTGTCCCAACATATTATATATATATATATATATATATCACAAATACAGACGCCGTATCCGGCTCTCCCATATCCCGCGTCCGGGATGAAATCCAGCTGAATCAGGTGGTGATATAACAGTGGCCCTTCCCCTTTCCCATATACATATACATATTCACATTCATATTCATATGTCATACAATTGGCATGCATGAGAGCCCAAAGAAAGTCATGTGTCCATCGGAGTGACGTAAGGTCGAAACCCTCCGATTACATTATGGAATAATCGGGTCACTTGTCTCACCTTGAAGGAACGATAATTATAAGGCGAGACTATCGACGGAAAATAGCTTTAAGAGGAGACACAGAATAAGATCATTGGCATTATAACCGTTAATTCGGAACGATAATTATAAGGCGAGACTATCGACGGAAAATAGCTTTAAGAGGAGACACAGAATAAGATCATTGGCATTATAACCGTCAATTCATATGCTTTGAAGTCTTGTAGAAACTAGTACAACACTTTCATATTCACATTGGATTCTTAGCTCAAGACTCTTATTCGTGGAATCATTCTTGTCGTACTTATCATAGGCATATTCTCTTTTCTGACGTCATCGTTATCATTATCGTCATAGAAGTATTCTCGTTGGGATAGGTACAGTACTTGTCATTTGGTAATGGAATAAGGATCGAAAGTTTCTTTTGGATTCAACTTCAACGTAAGTCAAACGGAACATTAAGGTAAATCCGGGAACAGTGGGCCCACCTCGGATCAAATGAGGCGGCGTACCAAATTTACATATATTACATGTCCCGGCGTTACTTTTGAGGTTTTAGGGTAGTTGGGTCCTATTTATGTGAGTTCTAGAGGTTTAGGAAATTCTTCCAACATTTTGCACACTTTTTAATTCAATTCTACTGATTGAAAAAAGAGAAACTTTAGATGCGGATTCTGGAGGGTAGAAGGGTCCCCGAGGTTCTTAACCAACATATTACATCTATGACATGCCATAGAAAGAAGGGTAAAGCCTTACATACCTCTTCCCGCTCCTTATGCTACTCCAAATTCAAGTTGCAAATCCGCCAAAATTTAGTCATGTTTACCAAACATTGGTTAGTGCATTTAGGAGTTGATTCTTTAAAGCAACACTTTGTCTGCCGAAATTTTGGCAGCATCTCCCCTGTAAATACTCCATCCCACCAAGTTCAACTTGGCCAATTCTAATCAACAACAATCCCGGGAATTCAACCCGGCCAAACTATCAACAATACCAACAATTCATAATAACAATATCAATAACCAATCCCAAACGCATTCTAACATTAATAACTCCTTCCTATACAATTCGACAATATTCCACTTTCATTCAAATCAACCGCATACGATCAAACCAACATCAATATTCATACACTCAAGTACTAATCCAAAACATTTAGACAAGATTCAAGGACACTTCGGACAAACCACAAAATGTTCAAATCAGCCCATCCAATACACAAGCCAATCCGAAGTCTTCCAAGTCCAAGAAAACATCAACAATACATTCCTTTTCTTCCAAATTTATCAACTACACTAACAATCCATAATTTAGCAACATTAATCTTACAAATGCAAGAAACCATATTAAGATCACATTAGGTACCAAAACAGCCCACATGATTTCAACCTCACTTTGAACCATTAAGCCTTCATTTTACAACATAGAATCTACAACACAACAACCCAAACATACTAAATAAAATTAATTCATTCCTTGACACACAAAACAGTCCATTTTCGGCCAGCCCTTCAACACACAATTCCCATGATTTTTCATTCGTTCCTTCACACTACAACACATTCAAACACGCTAAATACAATTCATTCTTCATTCCTACACACTACTTACATACACACGGCCAACACTTCCACATGCTTAATTTCATTAATTGCTTTCATTCCCACATACCACAACATGTACAAACCATCCATAAAACACATAAAGAAGATCAAACCTCACCTTTTTCCTTCAACTTTTCTAATCGGCTAGACTTGTTCATAACCACAACGAACGATTTTCTTGCTCCAACAACCGCTCCATGTTGATGAGGACCTTCCAATTGATATGAGAGCTAGAAGAAACAAATTTTTCATGACCATTTTATGGGGCTGGTTCGGCCAGCCCCTCCTAGCCGTTTTTCTCCTTTTTTTTTTTTTGTTGTTGTTCTTGTTCTTGCTTGTCTTAAATTAGAAGACCACTTATATATATATATATATATATATATATATACATGTGAGGGGCACATGCCCCTCTCTAGAGAATTCTCTCATTTTCTTGAATTTTCTCAAAAATGAATAAAGAAGACTAAGTGTCTTCTTATGTAAGTCTTAGCCCACACACTTATACTTCTATACAATTAGTCCTCATTTAATAAAATATAGTACACACCACCCACTACACGGCCATAATGGCCTTTTCTTGAATTTTCTCAAACTTGTGAAATTCCCATTTTGCCCCTCGACTTTCCTCCATATTACTATTTTGCCCCTAGCCTTCCACATTATTTCCATGAACCATTTTGCGAATTCCTCTTTTTGCCCTTAGCCTCTCACAATATTTTCATACTAATAATAGTCATAAATAGTATTCATGACAACTCGTATATTAAAATAATTTTTGATAATGGTCTCGCCTTTAACTTTCCTCGACTTTCTTGAATTATCCGAATACACGAAATACGGGATATAACATTCTCCCCCCCTTTAGAACATTCGTCCTCGAATGTTCAACTGATCTTATGGAGTGTCATAATACTTCGGGAGGATTTCCTTTGTAGTCATTCTTTCCTTCATACTCACTCCTTATCCTTTACCTTATTTCTTTTATAATCGAACGTCTTGGCTTTTACATGAATCTTCTTCCCGTGTCATGGGTTTCCTAATTTGTCGGGTCAACGTATTATCCTTGTCTTTCTCAGATAATCTCTTTTCCGTTACTGTTTCGTGACCATATCCTAACAAGAGCCATACCTTTAGATTCTTACTACAACTCTTCTTCAGTCTCCATTTTATATCTCTTGGTACATGTATACTTGTCCTTGGCTTCATGTGTTGGTGCTCATTTCGTTCATCGTTATTCCTTGTAAGCCTAATATGGCCTCCCCCCCTTTAGGGGTTCCTTATAGGCCAATAGTCCTTTCTGAAGTCTGCATTTATACCTTTATCCCTTATTTGTCCTTTCACTTGCTTAGCTCACTTGCCCGTAATTCTTTCTTAACTATATGTTCGTATTGTAGCTGTGTGTATATTTATTAAACGTTCTGTTACTCTCTTAAACCTCTAAGCATATTACTATGGCTACATACTTGTCCTTTTACAGATCTGTCACCTCAACACCATCACTATCCTAAGCATTCTTTCTCTTACTTCACATTCCTCTACCCTGGTCATCATTCACTTAGACCTACTTGTTGAAATCAACTCTCAACCTCCCCACATTTCTCCTTGTTTCCTTTTTACCTCACCCTATCTCGTCTCACGTGCCTACTTGAATTTTCATCCTAGTGGTCTCGTAATTTTACCATCAATTTCTCGCGGGGGTTTCAACCACTAAGGTTTTCTTAACTTTCACTTTTTCCAACATTTAAGCTTTCTATCTTTCATCTACTCACCCTCTTTCCTTTCCGAGTACCGTTATACTAGAATTTCCAACCTCAACCTATAGTAAAATAATAACAGCTCACCCGCAGCACTTGTACCATTTATTCTTGCTATCCCTCGAACTTTGGTACCCTTACTCTATTAACGCCTTTTATACCGTAGCTTCGGTTACTAGAACTCACACGCCCTCCGATACAATCATATATGGGACACGCTACACCTTTATACATATATGTATTTTTACTATCAACTGGCCCACAAATTACTTCCAAGCGTCGTTCAAGCCTATCCTAATCCCGGACTGTGGTGCACTTTCTGTCCTTTACCAAGCTAGTCTGCCTTGTTTCGCGCGTCTTCTTATGATCTCCCGTCATCTCATATACCGTAGTTTCACTTAGACTATTCTAGATTTCCATTTGTCTTTTATGTCAGAATATGTAAAATTCCTTATAAGCTTCCCATGGAGTCACCCATCATGGAATTGCTCCCACCTGAGCACGCTTAACCCAAAAGCTTCACTGAATTTCGGTGCCTCGATGCCGATATTTTCGCGTCAGCTTCCTCACATGACCTTTATTACCTGTTCTAGGGCAAGTCAAAGACTTACAGGCTCCGAAACATTTTCGTAACACGTCCTCGCTTTTATAATTACCGTTTTACCCTTTTGGTTCCCGATGTTCATCTTCCGCCTGTGTGTATGGTTACCTCCTGTCCTGGACCTCCAGATTCTCAATAGTAGTGACCCCACCTTCGTCGCCACGCCCGAATCCATAACCCTTCTAGAGCAACGCTTCTAGCTTATTGTCGGTTTGCAATATTTCCTTTCCACGCGCCTTCCTGTTAGATGTATCCATCCTTACGGAATCTCCTTTACCATTCCTACTCTTCACAGTCTGTACGTAACAATTATCGACGATACTTTACAGAACATACGGCTGCATGACAAATTCCAGCTATTCAGAACTTCCTGTCCCAAGTAACAGAACAAATATCCCAACTTACCTCTGTGTCTTACCATATCGCCATTCGCCTGTTTCCGTCGCTATTGGACGTCTGCGAAAATTAACGATTAGTACCAGTGATCTCATTTCTAATGGCTTGGCTCTATCGCACGATCTGAGACAGAAGGAAGGTCAACATTTCCTAGATGCCCCGCAGCCTCCTGTTTATAAATGTGGCCGGCTTCACACCCATAAACAGGACTCTACTGGACACGACTTTGCAGACAACCCCTTAGACCGACCTGCTCTGATACCACTTTGTCACACCCCGACTTTACTAGGGTGTGATGGGCACCCGACCCCATATCTGGAGCCGAGCGAACCCGCTGACTCTTGTTACATACAGAAACTCTTGAATCGGTAAGGAAAGAAATACATAGTAAGCTCTCCAATATGTATATATCTTTTTTTTCATAAGTAAACTCTGACATCATATAAGGCTCGTGACATAAGACATAATAACATATCGGCTGCTGAAGCCGCTTACAGACTGACAACTCAATACCCATTGCTTTGTCTGCAAAGTCTCTAACATAGAACAAAACATCATAGCATATACTTGGACCTGGCAATCCTCCGGGACAAATGGAGTTAGCCATCTCCGCTGGAACATCTTCAGTAAGGTCTTCTAATCATCTAGGAGTACCTGCGCGGCATGAACGCAGCCCCCGAAGAAGAGGGGTCAGTACGAGCAATGTACTCAGTATGTAAAGCATGGATAGTAACATAATAAAAGAATATGCAGAATGAATAATGACAGAATAGACATATGGAGCTTATCATGGGACAGATGTAACCTCTACATATGATTGCCTTTCTGCAGATGTCATGCATGTTTAGTTTCTTTTTCAGAAAAATGGTGTTTCTTATTTACATATACAGAAAACAGAACATTTCAGAAAATGGTGTCCTTCCTTTACATTCACAGACGCCGAGTACATCGGCTCTCCCACCCCCTCCCCAACAGTGTCCCAACATATTATATATATGTATCACAAATACAGACGCCGTATCCGGCTCTCCCATATCCCGCGTCCGGGCATCCCGCGTCCGGGATGAAATCCAGCTGAATCAGGTGGTGATATAACAGTGGCCCTTCCCCTTTCCCATATACATATACATATTCACATTCATATTCATATGTCATACAATTGGCATGCATGAGAGCCCAAAGAAAGTCATGTGTCCATCGGAGTGACGTAAGGTCGAAACCCTCCGATTACATTATGGAATAATCGGGTCACTTGTCTCACCTTGAAGGAACGATAATTATAAGGCGAGACTATCGACGGAAAATAGCTTTAAGAGGAGACACAGAATAAGATCATTGGCATTATAACCATTAATTCGGAACGATAATTATAAGGCGAGACTATCGACGGAAAATAGCTTTAAGAGGAGACACAGAATAAGATCATTGGCATTATAACTGTCAATTCATATGCTTTGAAGTCTTATAGAAACTAGTACAACACTTTCATATTCACATTGGATTCTTAGCTCAAGACTCTTATTCGTGGAATCATTCTTGTCGTACTTATCAAGCCAATCCGAAGTCTTCCAAGTCCATAAGTGACCGTGAAATCACCCCATCAACTTCTCGCTTCTGCGACCATTATACGGCACATTATACGGTCCGTATAATTTTATACGGTCCGTATGAATGACCGTATAATCCCATCAGTGAGGGACCTTCACTGTGACGATTTTGCAGACCATTATAGGGACTGTATAATATTATACAGACCGTATAATTTGTCGTATAATCTATCTCTTCTCCGATTTTGTTCTCGTCACTTCGTTTGATCTCAAATCTTTATGGAACCTTCTTTGTACTTGTTTAACACTTCATTAACAATCTAAGACACGTTATAACTCTTCTCCAAGACATCATTATGTCATCATTAATTTGTTACTCGTAAATCCTTTCCGATACATATCGTATGCCTTGCCTTCTCTTGGCAAACTTTCTCCCGCTACCTCAAATGTCTTTGAAATCTTAATTAGAGTCATCAAATATTATTTGTTACTTATTACGATACCGTACACTTCGTGCTTTTCATTAGTCTATTCACTGTATGTTAACAAAAAAAAATTTGGGGTGTAACATTCTTCCCCCCTTTTGGAACATTCATCCTCGAATGTTAAGCACTCGAAAATTCTACGAAAATTTCGCCAGAGTTTCCCCTATAATATGGCACTACAATCCTGTCACAACAGCCTACAATAACATTGCCTCACAGGGCCACAACACAATAGCAATATAAGTTGGCCACACACGACCCATATGTATAAAAAGAAAACACACATACCTTATAATCCCGATGTTTCGTCGTGGATCTCTTCTAGGGGCTGAAATAAGTGCGGGTATTTGGATTTCATACTCTCTTCTGCTTCCCATGTCATTTCTTCTCGGTTGTTATTTCGCCATAAGACTTTAACAGAGGCTACTTCCTTATTCCGAAGTCTCTGTACCTGCCTGCCTAATATAGCAATGGGCACTTCTTCATAGACTAGCTTTGCTGTCACTTGAACATCATCTATTGGAACAATCCTCGTAGGATCTCCAACACACTTGCGGAGCATTGAGACATGGAAAATTGGATGGACTAATTCAAGTTCTAGTGGCAAGTCCAATTCATGTGCTACTTGACCCACCTAGCGGATAATCTTATAGGGTCCAATGTATCGAGGACTTAACTTTCCTTTCTTACCAAATCTCATCACTCCTTTCATTGGTGACACCTTTAAGAATATCCAATCATCAACTTGAAATTCTAAGTCTCGCCAGCGGTTGTCCGCATAAGATTTTTGGCGACTTTGGGCTGTCAATAATCGATCTCGGATCACCTTGACTTTTTCTACTACTTGTTGAATCAACTCAAGGCCTATTAGTTGTACTTCTCCGATTTCAAACCATCCAATTGGGGACCTACACTTCCTTCCATATAAAGCTTCATACGGAGCCATTTGGATACTGGAATGGTAGCTATTGTTGTATGCAAACTCGATTAGAGGTAAGTGGTCATCCCAACTACCACCAAAATCTAAAACACATGCTCTCAGCATATCCTCCAAGGTCTGAATAGTACGTTCAGCCTGCCCATCAGTTTGCGGATGAAATGTCGTGCTAAGCTTTACTTGAGTACCTAGACCTTCTTGGAAAGTTTTCCACAACTTGGCTGTAAATTGCGCTCATCTATCCGTGATAATGGATATCAGAATACCATGGAGTCGCAAAATCTCCTTGAGATACAACCTTGCATAATATTCTACTGAGTATGTGGTTCTGACTGGAAGAAAATGAGTTGCTTTCGTGAGTCTGTCCACGATCACCCATATGGAATCATACTTTCCTAGGGAACGAAGTAACCCCACAATAAAATCCATGTTGATCACTTCCCATTTCCAAGTAGGGATTTCCATTACTTGCAATAATCCTCCTGGCTTTTGATGTTCGATTTTCACTTGCTGGCAATTTTAACATTGAGCAACAAATTTTGCTATGTCTTTCTTCATGCCATCCCACCAATATATTAACATGAGATCATGATACATCTTCGTTGCACCTGGGTGAATAGAATACCGAGAATAATGAGCTTCTTCTAGAATTTGACGGCACAATTCTGCAACATTCGGAACACATAGCCTGCCTCGGTATCTAAAAATTCCATCCATAGAAGTTTCAAAGGGAGACTCCCCTTTTTCATGAAGTGTGTCTCGATAATGGCTTAACTGAGGATCTTCATATTGACGCTCTTTCACTTCCGAATTCAAGGACGAAACTATGGGATTATTAATACCAATCCCTACACTACCTGAATCAATTAAACGTACTCCAAGATTAGCTAGTTGGTGGAGCTCATGAATTAATTATTTCTTTTCCGGAGGAACTTCACATAGGCTGCCCATCGATCGGCGGCTAAGCGCATCAGCTACTACAATTGCCTTTCTGTGGTGGTATAAAATACTCACATCATAATCTTTCAATCATTCTAACCACCGCCTCTGCTGCAGATTCAACTCCTTCTATTTGAAAATGTATTGAAGAATCTTGTGATCTGTATAGATATCAACATGCACGCCATACAAGTAATGTCTCCACATTTTTAATGCATGAATAACTACAGCCAATTCGAGATCATGAGTTGGGTAGTTCTTTTCATGTTTCCACATCTGCCTCGAAACATAAGCAATGACTTTACCGTGCTGCATTAACACACATCTTAACCCAACATCGGAAGCATCATAATATACAACATAGCTATCTGGCCCTTCTGGGAGTGTCAAGACTGGGGCTGAGGTTAATCTGTCCTTCAACTCTTGGAAGCTGCGTTCACAAGCATCATTCCACTGAAACTTAGCTGACTTTTGGGTTAGCTTTGTCAATGGGGCTGAAATAGAGGAAAATCCTTCTACGAACCTTCTATAGTAACCTACCAATCCCAGAAAACAACGGACTTCTGTGGGCGTTGTAGGCCTTGGCCAAGTCTTCACGGCTTCAATTTTCTGAGTATCAACTCGAATGCCATCATCTGAAATAACATGACCTAAGAATGTCACAAAATTCAGCCAAAACACGCACTTTGAAAATTTAGCATACAATTCTCGAGTTCGAAGAATTCCAAGAACAATACGTAAATGGTCAGCATGTTCTGATTCTGTGCGAGAGTATACCAGAATATCGTGAATGAATACTATTACAAATAAATCTAAGAGAGGCCGGAATACATTATTCATCAAATTCATGAATACTGCCGGCGCATTAGTTAACCCAAACGACATCACCCGGAACTCATATTGGCTATATTTCGTTCTGAAAGCTGTTTTGGGAATATCTTCTTCTTTAACTCTCACTTGGTGATAACCTGACCTCAAGTCTATTTTGGAAAACCACTTGGCACCCTGTAGTTGATCAAACAAATCACCAATTCCCGGAAGAGGATATTTGTTCTTTATCGTCACCTTATTCAACTGCCTATAATCGATGCACATTCATAGGGAACCATCTTTCTTTCTCACCAATAGGACTGGTGCTCCCCACGGTGATGAACTGGGTCTAATAAACCCCTTCTCAAGCAAATCTTTCAATTGTGCCTTTAGCTCTTTCAATTCTGCTGAAGCCATTCGGTAAGGAGGAATAGAAATAGGCTTGGTGTCCGGCAACACATCAATGGCAAAATCAATCTCTCTTTCGGGTGGGAGACCTGGAAGTTCATCTGGAAATTCATTCACTACCGGAACGGATTGGAAAGTTGGCGACTTTGCTTCGGTGTCATGAACTCGGACTAAGAGATAAATATAGCCCTTAATTATCACCTTTCTTGCCTTAAGGTAGGAAATAAACCTACCTCTTGGAGATGCTGTATTACCTTTCCATTCAAGCACGGGCTCTCTCAGAAATTGAAATCGAACTACTTTCATTCGGCAATCAACATTAGCATAACATGAGGCCAACCAATCCATACCCATAATCACATCGAAATCTAACATTTCCATCTCAACTAAATCAGCTTTAGTCTGGCGGTCACATATCACAATTACACAATTTTTATACACTTGTCTAGCTATCACGGGATCTCCAACTGGAGTAGATACCTTGAAAGGTTTAATTGGCTTGGGTTTCACCCCAATACGACCAACAACATACGGAGTAATATAAGATAGGGTAGAACCCGAATCTATCAATGCATACACATCATGGGAAAATACAGATAATATACCTGTAACCATATCCGGGGAGGACTCAAGATCCTGTCGTCTGGCTAAAGCATACATACGGGGCTGAGTGGCACCTGAAGTAGATGCTCCCCCTCTACCTCTGCCTCATCCTGCTGGGATCTAGGGAGTCTTCCCTACCGGGCGCACTGACGAAGAACAAGCCGCTGATCTTGTGGGCTAGACCCCAACTCTACCACTCATCGACGGGCAATCTCGCATCATGTGCCCAACCCGGCCACAGGCATAGCAAGCATCTGAACCTTGGCGACATTGTCCGGAATGTAATCTACTGCACTGGCTGCATCGCGGTACTGGGGATCTCCCCTGGCTATAATTTCCCCCAAACTGAGAATCTGAGGCCCTCGAACTCTGACCGTGTCCTGAAGGAAAGGAGCGATCAGATCTCCTACCTTTAAATCGTGGAGGCGCACTAATCGCCGACTGGCCTGAGTGTCTAGAATATGCCTGCCTTGATCCCCCTCTATAATCACTACCTGCCCCCATAGATCTGGCCCTCTTGCTTTGCCCTCTATCAATACCACAATCACCCCTTTGCGGATGTTGTTGTCCTTCTAAATTCTGGGCTTGGGTTTGAATGCGGGAAATATCCATCCCATCTTGCAACGAAGCCGTCAAGCAGTCCTTGAACAAATGCGGCCCTAATCCACTCACGAATCTATGCACTCTATCCCCCATGTCGGCCACCATGGTCGGGGCATATCTAGCCAATGAATTAAACTGAAGGCTATACTCCCGAGCACTCATATTTTCTTGTTTTAGATTTAAGAACCTATCCGCTCTAGCTCGGTGGACCTTGGGTGGCAAATAGTGGCGGATAAAGGCATCTACAAACTCTTCCCAAGCGGGAGGAGGCGCATTCTCTTTTCTTGATGATATCCAATTATTGTACCATAATACCGCCACATCTCGGAGTCTATAAGATGCCAAATCCACAGATTCTGTTTCGGAAGCATGAATAATCTTCAATGTTCTCAGCATTTCATCAATAAAACTCTACGGGTCTTCATTCGGCTTTGACCCAAAAAAATCCGGAGGATTCAAACTCATGAAATCACGGGCTCTGGTACTAGCTGCTCGATCACTTGGACCCGCATTCTACCGCTGTGCCTGGGCGGCAACTAACTGCGTCAATAAATGAATAGCCTCGTTCACTTGTTGACCGAAGTAGCCGGTGGAGGAACTGGAGGCATAGGAGCTGGAGCAGAAGCTCCCTCTTGTTCTTCTAAATTAGGCGGAGTGGAGAAAGTACTAGATGGAGCCTCATTATGTGATTCGCCCTCTTCTACATTCATTGGCGGCTCTCTTTCTACCCGCCTTTTCATCGTAGTCTTGCCTTTCTGGGCAGATTTAGCTTTTCCCTTTGGCGGTATTTCTGAAATCATAGCACACTATTAAGGAGGAGAAAATCTTATAACACAGCTCTATCCCACGATCTCTTAAGATGAAAGATGGTCATTTTTCCTAAATGCCCTGTAGCCTCCTGTTTATTAGTGAGGCGCGCAACACACCATAAACAAGACTCTACTAGACTGTCACGACCCAAACCCCGTGGGCCGCGACTGGTACCCTAACTGGATACCCATACGTACCTATCTGATCGAATTCGAATCATACAGATTTTTTTTTTTTCGTTTCAAAACAAAAGTACGGAAATAGGCCGATACAAATACGGCACGCGCGCAACCATACGTATATATACAGATATACCTGAACATACAGACATTTACAAGTAAGCCGATAAGGCTAACATACAGACGAAACCCGTAACCCACACATCTATCTACAGGCCTCTACAGACATACAAAATCATATGGCGGGACAGGGCCCCGCCGTACCCAGAATATACACACATACGGAGTACACAGAAGACAGAAAATATATACCAAAAGATATGCTCCGGGTCAAAGGAGCTCTTCAAAAAGCAGAGTCGGAAACCTACGCGGGCGGCGTATCACCGGGTGCGTCTGTACCTGCGGGCATGTAGCGCAGCCCCCGAAGAACGGGGGTCAGTACGGAAAATGTACCGAGTATGTAAAGCAGAAACGTAACAGATATAAACATAGTCCGAACTAGAGTCACAGAAATATAACGGGCAAAATCATAAGTCAAACTAACGGACAGAGTTATGATCCAGACAGACATACAGAATCGTGTTACACACAAATGAACAGAATTATAGTTCGGACAGACAGACGGAATCATAATACGGACAGACGAGCAGAATCTGAATCCATACGGACATACAGAAGCAGAAGCCATACGGACATACAGAAATAGTCGTAACACAGACGGACAGACAGTAGTATGACGGACAGAATTATGCATGCAGAGTAGCACAGAGTCATACAAAATCATACAAAGGTGTGTGCTTTATAAATACAGATGGCACACGCATATATTCATACAGATCCCGGCCCTGTCTGGGGGCGCGGTAACAGAACCCGGCCCTCTTAGTACGGGACGCGGTGGACAGACAGAATCAAATCAGATCATATGCCATCCTGGCCGCCATCCCCATACACAGATCATACAGACATACAGATCCCGGCCCGTACGCCGAGGGACGCGGTGAACAATGCAGAGAATTATGCACGATAACAGAACCTGGCCCGGGTCGCAGTGAAAGAATGCATTGAGACAGACACGAATCGATAAATGAGAAACCACCTACCTACAGACTCAACATACAGACTCGATCAAATTGAAAGATGCCAAACGGCGAGCCAAAATCAGAATATCCATATAGTATGCATAGTACGCGCCTATATCCTAGTTGGGAAGGCACGACAGATTATTATCAGAATGGGATTCTCAACTGTTCAGAAATCATATTGTATAAATTACACAAAAATAGCCATAATATACATAAAACAATAGTTCAGAAGTTTTTGGAGAACATCGGACCAAAACAGATGTATTTTAAAATCATACCGGGAGTATCGGGCCTTGTGGGCCCACCTCGGACCCACCCGAGACTACATACGTAAATTATTGATAATTGACCTTATGAGGTCACCCATACTCATTCGGAAGTGTTCCGACTCCGTTTGGGGAAATGTTTGTGCAAAATCTCACTTTAAGGACAATTTGTAAGAAAATAGGTTCAATTGAATTGAAGGAATTGGAGCGGTCTTCCGTCTCGAATTCCGGGGAACGGAGTCGGACTTAAGGCTCGCGGCCGAGCCTACCACATCCAGAACATGCCTAGGAACGTAGAGAAGTGCTTCACATACCTCGATGGCGCCTTATGCTCGCTCGGCGTCAATCCAAATTTCGTCCAAAATCTGGAAATGGTCAAGTTTACCATTTGGTTAGTTTCATTCTTTCAATACTCTAACTTTACACATAATTGCCTACCGAAATTTCGGCAGCATTTCCTCTGTATATACGACATCCCCGAGACTTAGCTCGGCTCAACTTAGCAACACAACAACCCAGAGGAGACATCCAAACAACAACAAACATCAATAAACACTAAATCATACGCTATGGCATTATTAGCCACCCTTCGACACGACGAATCATCTTTCGTTTCAAGCTTACATTTCCAACCAAAACTTATTATTTTCATATCCATTATCCATCAAAATCATTACGACACACATCGGAGGAATCCATAACATGTTCACATAATATTCACAAGATATTCATAAAATTCACAAACATTCAACTTTCCATCAAGTCACTACTTTTCCAATCCCTTCCTAACTTTCAACATGCAAACTCATCAACACATTTTTATATTCCAAGTTCATTGTCATAAGCATAATTTGCCTCTTAACACTTCCATTTTCACTTATACACAAATCATAACAAAGTTCAATAATTTCCTTCAACAACTTAATAACCAATCTTCCATAACAACACAATTAACATGCTAACAAGATTCAATTCACCTTCCAACACCAACACACACCACACGGCCACATGCTATATTTTCCAAATTTCACTAGTTCATTCCACTTTCATTTCTAATTCAATTTCCACCATACTACAACTAACTTACACAAGAATTCAAACCATTAAAATCATGCAATAACCATATATGCATTCGGCCACACACCCCAATTTCCAACACACCAAATTTCCATATTTTTCATTCATTCACACATACTACAACATGCATACATCATTTTTAACACAACCAGAGCATGAAATCCTTACCTTTCTTCAAGTTCTTCACTTGGAGGATGAAATTGTTTTCTTGCCACAATCTTTATATCAACTTGTAGAGAATCTTGTTCTTAGCAATAATCTCTCAAGAGATGAACCTTCTAAACCAAAGGATTGGCTCAAAAAAAAAAATCTTTCTTTTCTTTCTTTTCTCTCCAAACCCGAAATGCTCCCTTTTTTTTTTTGTTCTTCACTCTTTGTTTTTCTTGAAGGTTCTCTCAATCTTATCCTACTTATACAATATTATATGCATAATAAAAATATTTTATGGGTTTGGACCCCTTTGTGGCCGGTTGGGCCTCCCATATTGGGCCTTAGTCTAAGAATTTTTGGAGCCCAAAATGGTTGGTTACATATTATAATTCATGGGCAAATTTCCAAAATTCCAATTTTGCCCTTGGCCACCTTTCGTAATTCCACACCAAGGTATTCATAACTTACACATTCATGCCAAGTATGGTCCAATTGTGGCCTTATTCATCACAAGTCATTTTATCTTGAATTTTCCGAATGAACAAAAATGTCGGATGTAACATCCTCCCCCCCTTTAGAACATTCGTCCTCGAATGTTAAATTGACCTTATGGGGCGCCATACTACTCCGGGAGGGTTCTCTTTATAGTCGTCCTTTGCTGACTTTCCGATATGGCTTCTTTACCAACATATGGGGTAATTTTTTTTCACATCACAGATTCAGATGCCTTCATAATATATCTTCTCGTACCCCACACAATCGTCGAACCATAAGCTATATTCTTGTAACTGACGAACGCTTTCCAGACGTCATAGTCCGTATCATTTCTTGTTACACTCCGGAGATTTCTACCACATCAATATAATCCCACTTCATACCAGACACTTCTTACCAACAGATTCAGGACTGGAACCGGACGCGTAGAAGCATATCGGACGGATTCGTAATCGGAAGCAGACATGCCAAACTATGGCGGATAGATTCATAATCAAAAGAAGAGATACGGAAGTATGTCAGACAGATCTGAGATCAGAGTCAGATGTATAAAAAGGCATCGGACGGATTTCGAAATCGGAATCAGGCTTACAGAAATGTATCATACAGAGTCACACTTAGAATCAGACATGCGGAGATGTATCAGACAGATGCGTGACCAAAATTAGACGTACGGAGGCACACCAGACGGATTTATATCCAGAGTCAGACATACAGAGGTGTGTCAGACAGATTCGTAATCAGGGTTAATCGTACAGAGACATGTCAGACAGGAACGTATTCAGAATCAATCATACAAATCGTCTTGGGTGTCGCTTATCGACTTTTTTCAAAGTTTCTGCTTACTCGCTCTACTTATCTCTCTCCTTCCCTACTATCCATACTCTCTTTCCTTTTACAACCATCGCCATACCAGACTAACTTATGATGTAATTGGGCTTTTTCTATCCCCTGACAACATTCGGGTCGTCGCTGACTGTTATCCAGATTCGCTAAGTTTTCCGAGTGGTATCGCACCTTTCCTTTTTGCCCATTTAACCCGCGTCGGTCTGTGTGGTATCTGTAAAGGCGCTAATTACTCCATACATTCTCTTTTCCTTTAGATTACCCCAAGTTTTCATTTATATCGGTCATACCTACACTTGAGCAAAACTTTGCATTACTTCCCAGGGGGTCACCCATCCCAGAATTACTATGGCCTGAGCACGCTTAACTCCGAAACTTTCATGCATTTCGACACGTTAGGGCTAATATAATTTCGTCGATTGCCCCTCACGACCTTTGTCACGTAATTTTAGAGTAAATCGGGGTCTTCGCAGATTTTCTAAAAAATTTTGGTAGCGGGTCCCACCCCCGGCTAAGTCATACCATTACCATATTGCTTTTCTGAATCTCGGTATCCACCAAATTAACATTTATCTTACTATTTCCAATACCCAGAAGTATAAGATCACGTAATTCAGCAAAATACAAACTTATCCATACATATATTTCTCAAAAAGAATTGGCTGGCGTACCTGGGCGTGCACTCGAAGACGCTCCTGGGTCCTGCCGGCCGGTTAAAGCAAACACGCGGTTCGAAGGACCGCTGTAACCAGAAGCTGCACCGCGTCCTCTGCCACGACCCGCTGGCGCTGGTGCGGGTGCTGGTGCTGGTGCTCCTCGCCCCGCAGGGCGTATGGCCGCTGAAGGAGAAGATGAGCCTGCAACGGACCCAGCAGGCCGGGCTGAACCTGAACTGCCCTTAAGTGGGCACTCTCTGACTCGATGGTCTGGGCTCCCACAAAAATAACAAGCGCCCGTAGCGCGGTAACACTCCCCCGGGTGGGGCCTCCCACAATAAGAACACGGGGGTATGGGTGGCCTCGACTGACCGGGACCTCTGGAGCTCTGTCCTGCGAACTGTGGGGGCGTACTGTAGGCTGGCTGGGACGAATACCTATTTCTCTGCCGCTGGGAAGCTCGCTCTGAAATCCCTCTGAATACCCAGCCGATCTGGCTCTCTTAGGCTGGCCCCTGTCGTAACCCCTATCAGGTCGACGTTCCCTACGTCGGTCCTCCATGCCCTGGGCGTGTGCCTGTACCCGGGCTACATGCATCCCTGGCTGAGCAGCCACAGCCAAACAACCATCAATCAGATAAGAGTCCAGTCCCATCACATACCTGTGCACCCTGTCGGCCATCTCAGCTACTATGGTGGGTGCATACCTAGCCAGTGAATCGAACTCTAGGCTGTACTCGCGAACACTTCTACCATTCTGTCTCAAGTTCAAGAACCGATCGACCCTAGCTCTTCGTAGCTCTGGTGGTAGAAAATGGTCAAGAAAGGCCTTAGTAAATTCGGCCCATACCGCTGGGGGCGCGTCGTCGCCCCTGGAGAGCTGCCAAGACTCATACCAATTTGCTGCCACCTCATACAATCGATACGAAGCCAACTCCACAGACTCAGGCGGTGAAGCTTTAATCAATCGCAGTGTGCTCTCCATCTTTCTAATGAACTCCTGGGGGTCTTCCTTAGACTTGGTCCCGGAGAATTCTGGAGGACCACATGTCAGAAACTCGCGAGCCCTGGAGCTCTCATACCTGTCCGTACGACCACCCCCAAATCCATGCCTGCGAACCTGCTCCGCCATTAATGTGGTCAATAGCTGAACCGCATCTCGCATGGCCCTACCCTCCGCCCCTACCTGTGGAGCTGGAGGCTCGGGCACTGGAACCTCAGGAGCTTGCGGTGGAGCCGTCTCCCGATTAGCAGCTCCTGCTGCTCTGATGTCCTCCCGCAAGGGGGGTGTAACAGACCCAGACGACGGGGGCACATCCTCAAGTGCAGGCTGTACACTGGCCCTGGTAACCCTCGGGGCCTGGCTGGTCTCTTCTGCCTCAATCCTCGCCTTGCCCTTCTGGGCAGCTGTTGCCTTCCTCGGAGGCATCACTGAAACATAACAGATCGTTAGGAAAGGATCATCCTACTAATACAGTTCTATCGCACGATCTAAGAATCCAAAGAAGGATAACATCCTAAATGCCCTGTAGCTTCCTGTTTATAGATGTGGTGCACAACACATCGATAAACAAGACTCTACTAGACACGGCCTGTAGACATACCGAGGACTAACCGCTCTGATACCACTTTTGTCACGGCCCAAACCCCGTGGGCCGCGACTGGTACCCTAACTGGATACCCATACGTACCTATCTGATCGAATTCGAATCATACAGATTTTTTTTTTTTCGTTTCAAAACAGAAGTACGGAAATAGGCCGATACAAATACGGCACGCGCGCAACCATACGTATATATACAGATATACCTGAACATACAGACATTTACAAGTAAGCCGATAAGGCTAACATACAGACGAAACCCGTAACCCACACATCTATCTACAGGCCTCTACAGACATACAAAATCATATGGCGGGACAGGGCCCCGCCGTACCCAGAATATACACACATACGGAGTACACAGAAGACAGAAAATACATACCAAAAGATATGCTCCGGGTCAAAGGAGCTCTTCAAAAAGCAGAGTCGGAAACCTACGTGGGCGGCGTATCACCGGGTGCGTCTGTACCTGCGGGCATGTAGCGCAGCCCCCGAAGAACGGGGGTCAGTACGGAAAATGTACCGAGTATGTAAAGCAGAAACGTAACAGATATAAACATAGTCCGAACTAGAGTCACAGAAATATAACGGGCAAAATCATAAGTCAAACTAACGGAGAGAGTTATGATCCAGACAGACATACAGAATCGTGTTACACACAAATGAACAGAATTATAGTTCGGACAGACAGACGGAATCATAATACGGACAGACGAGCAGAATCTGAATCCATACGGACATACAGAAGCAGAAGCCATACGGACATACAGAAATAGTCGTAACACAGACGGACAGACAGTAGTATGACGGACAGAATTATGCATGCAGAGTAGCACAGAGTCATACAAAATCATACAAAGGCGTGTGCTTTATAAATACAGATGGCACACGCATATATTCATACAGATCCCGGCCCTGTCTGGGGGCGCGGTAACAGAACCCGGCCCTCTTAGTACGGGACGCGGTGGACAGACAGAATCAAATCAGATCATATGCCATCCTGGCCGCCATCCCCATACACAGATCATACAGACATACAGATCCCGGCCCGTACGCCGAGGGACGCGGTGAACAATGCAGAGAATTATGCACGATAACAGAACCTGGCCCGGGTCGCAGTGAAAGAATGCATTGAGACAGACACGAATCGATAAATGAGAAACCACCTACCTACAGACTCAACATACAGACTCCATCAAATTGAAGGATGCCAAACGGCGAGCCAAAATCAGAATATCCAGATAGTATGCATAGTACGCGCATATATCCTAGTTGGGAAGGCACGACAGATTATTATCAGAATGGGATTCTCAACTGTTCAGAAATCATATTGTATAAATTACACAAAAATAGCCATAATATACATAAAACAATAGTTCAGAAGTTTTTGGAGAACATCGGACCAAAACAGATGTATTTTAAAATCGTACCGGGAGTATCGGGCCTTGTGGGCCCACCTCGGACCCACCCGAGACTACATACGTAAATTATTGATAATTGACCTTATGAGGTCACCCATACTCATTCGGAAGTGTTCCGACTCCGTTTGGGGAAATTTTTGTGCAAAATCTCACTTTAAGGACAATTTGTAAGAAAATAGGTTCAATTGAATTGAAGGAATTGGAGCGGTCTTCCGTCTCGAATTCCGGGGAACGGAGTCGGACTTAAGGCTCGCGGCCGAGCCTACCACATCCAGAACATGCCTAGGAACGTAGAGAAGTGCTTCACATACCTCGATGGCGCCTTATGCTCGCTCGGCGTCAATCCAAATTTCGTCCAAAATCTGGAAATGGTCAAGTTTACCATTTGGTTAGTTTCATTCTTTCAATACTCTAACTTTACACATAATTGCCTACCGAAATTTCGGCAGCATTTCCTCTGTATATACGACATCCCCGAGACTTAGCTCGGCTCAACTTAGCAACACAACAACCCAGAGGAGACATCCAAACAACAACAAACATCAATAAACACTAAATCATACGCTATGGCATTATTAGCCACCCTTCGACACGACGAATCATCTTTCGTTTCAAGCTTACATTTCCAACCAAAACTTATTATTTTCATATCCATTATCCATCAAAATCATTACGACACACATCGGAGGAATCCATAACATGTTCACATAATATTCACAAGATATTCATAAAATTCACAAACATTCAACTTTCCATCAAGTCACTACTTTTCCAATCCCTTCCTAACTTTCAACATGCAAACTCATCAACACATTTTTATATTCCAAGTTCATTGTCATAAGCATAATTTGCCTCTTAACACTTCCATTTTCACTTATACACAAATCATAACAAAGTTCAATAATTTCCTTCAACAACTTAATAACCAATCTTCCATAACAACACAATTAACATGCTAACAAGATTCAATTCACCTTCCAACACCAACACACACCACACGGCCACATGCTATATTTTCCAAATTTCACTAGTTCATTCCACTTTCATTTCTAATTCAATTTCCACCATACTACAACTAACTTACACAAGAATTCAAACCATTAAAATCATGCAATAACCATATATGCATTCGGCCACACACCCCAATTTCCAACACACCAAATTTCCATATTTTTCATTCATTCACACATACTACAACATGCATACATCATTTTTAACACAGCAGAGCATGAAATCCTTACCTTTCTTCAAGTTCTTCACTTGGAGGATGAAATTGTTTTCTTGCCACAATCTTTATATCAACTTGTAGAGAATCTTGTTCTTAGCAATAATCTCTCAAGAGATGAACCTTCTAAACCAAAGGATTGGCTCAAAAAAAAATTTCTTTCTTTTCTTTCTTTTCCTCTCCAAACCCGAAATGCTCCCTTTTTTTTTGTTCTTCACTCTTTGTTTTTCTTGAAGGTTCTCTCAATCCTATCCTACTTATACAATATTATATGCATAATAAAAATATTTTATGGGTTTGGACCCCTTTGTGGCCGGTTGGGCCTCCCATATTGGGCCTTAGTCTAAGAATTTTTGGAGCCCAAAATGGTTGGTTACATATTATAATTCATGGGAAAATTTCCAAAATTCCAATTTTGCCCTTGGCCACCTTTCGTAATTCCACACCAAGGTATTCATGACTTACACATTCATGCCAAGTAAGGTCCAATTGTGGCCTTATTCATCACAAGTCATTTTATCTTGAATTTTCCGAATGAACAAAAATGTCGGATGTAACATAGACACGGCTCGTAGACACTTCCTAGGACTGAACTGCTCTGATACCACTTTTGTCACGACCCGACTAGGAGCCATGACGGGTACCCGGGGCTAACCACCGAGCACCGCTCATACCATTACCCATCGTACACATCAAGCGTCCATTCATTAATCTTATACTCAAATCATAGGAAAACCATTTTTCACTTTGAAACATAATTACTTGTATATACATAAGCCCTTCGGCTATCAATATATATATATATATATATATATATATATATATATATATATATATATATATATATATATATATATATATATATACACGTGGGAAAAATTGTGAGACCATACTACCCATACATGCGTATCTACGAGCCTCTACGAGAGTACTAGACATATGGACGGGACCGGATCCCGTCATGCCCAAAACATATATATACACAAAAGAGTAAATCAATGGCACCTCCGGAACAATAGAGCGCTCTCAAGTCTGCTAGCGTCCAAAGAAAACGGACGTCAATACGAACATTGTACTGAGTATGTAAGGAATGAATTAAATGAATATAATAGAGAAATCATAAAACATAAGATGAAGATATAACCAGCATAACTTTAAGGACGGATACATTTCATACATATATCATATATAATCATAGGGCATGTATCATCATAGCGCATACATCATCGTATCATATATATATCATCATCATAACTCGCGTCCGGGTAACCATCATATGCCGCCAACTAGTGGTGTCATGCCCGGCCCTCTAGGCTCAGTGTAAACATAGCAGCCCGCCTTAGCGGTGACATGCTCGGCCATTTAGGCATGGTGGAACCGTATGCATCCCGCCTTCGCGGTGACATGCCCGGACAACTAGGCACAGTGGAATCGTATGCAGCCCACCTTCGCGGTGACATGCCCGGCCAACTAGGCACGGTGGAATCGTATGCAGCCCGCCTTCGTGGTGACATGCCCAGCCAACTAGGCACGGTGGAATCGTATCTTCATATAGTCAACATAAACTTATCATTATTATACATCTCATAGGCATATCATAAGCTTAGCGTCATTATACATTTATCATCAAACATAAATTATAACTAGATGGCATCTGTGGCTATGTCAGGGTGACATAAGGTTGTGAACCCCCGATTATATTATGGAGTAATCATAATCATCATATCTCACCTTGAAGAGACTAACATTTTAAGGTGAGTGCACATAAAGAAAAGCATCAATGGAACCATACTTAGGATCATTAGCTTCTTGGTCATCTTATTTTACTCTAGGATTCTTTATACTTAAACTCCTCATCGTCATTATCATGCTCGTATCGTATCTCGTTTCCTGATCATATGCGTATCTAGCTCTTTATAGTCATGGACTCGTAATTTCCGTTATTTAGGAAGATCATGGGAAAAATAGGAAGATTCATGTCATAGGAGTCATGCCTTAGAAGGAAAGGATTAGCCTTACATACCTCTTTTGTTTAACAATTCTATCGCTTGATTATTCTTCTCCAACGCTCATATTTCTACCTTCAAGAGAATTCGCATCAACATTAGCCAATCGATTATATGAACGTGCCTACTAAAGCTAGACACGATTGGGCAGCATTTCCTTTGTTTGTACAACTTTCCTCATTTTACATATCAACTCCCAAACGTCCATAACAACATTCACAATATTATAAACAACAATCATCATTCATCTACATTATCCACATTTCACAATTTCACTTCAATTCCTCCATAATCGTGGTCATAGTTCACTATTGCATTTTCTCACATATAATGCTTATCCCATGTTCTAAATGTCATTCATAACATACTTACAATTACAACATATCAATATTCGTGATTCACTCTAAACTACTACTCAAAATCTCATTATTCCTATCTTTGTGACCCATTTTCTATATACTTCTACAATCCAAGTGTTTCAACTTCTCAATACCTTAAACGACATGAAAAGATCATAAAACGTACCTTAGATTGTGTAGGAATAAGCCTTGAGTGAAAATACTTCTCTTGTACAAAAACCCTAGTTCACTTCTATTGGAATTCTTTGGCTTGGATGAACTTTAATGTGTCTCATACACTTGATTTTATTGGTTTTAGGAAGTTGATTCTTATTAGTCTTAGATTCTTGTAAAAGAAGTGTGGAATATTCTAGAGGGTTAGAGAGAAGTGGAGAATTGAGGGAAATGGAAATAATAACATGGGGTCTTATATTTATATTTGGAAAATCTGACCCGTAAGGAAATTATACGGACACTTATACGGTCCGTATAAGTGACCGTGAAATCACCCCATCAACTTCTCGCTTATGTGACCATTATACGGCACATTATACGGTCCGTATAAGTGACCGTATAATCCCATCAGTGAGGGACCTTCACTGTGACGATTCTGCGGACCATTATACAGACAGTATAATTGGTCGTATAATTTATCTCTTCTCCAATTTTGTTCTCGTCACTTCGTTTGATCTCAAATCCTTATGGAACCTTCTTCGTACTTCTTTTACACTTCGTTAACAATCTAAGGGATGTTATAACTCTTCTCCAAGACATCATTAAGTCATCATTAACTTTTTACTCGTAAATCTTTTCCGATACATATCGTATGTCTTGCCTTCTCTTGGCAAACTTTCTCCCCCTACCTCAAATGTCTTTGAAATATTAATTAGGGTCATCAAATATTATTTCTTACTTATTGCGATATCGTACACTTCGTGCTTTTTGTTAGTCTATTCACTATATGTTAACGGAAAATTTTCCGGGGTGTAACAGAGGGGTAGGTTTATTTCCTACCTTTAGGCAAGAAAGATGATCAGAAAAGGGTATATCTATCACTTGGTTCGGGTTCAGGATGTTCAAGCATAGTCACCAACCCTTCAGTCTGTCTCTGTGGTCAATGAGTTCTCAGAGGTGTTTCCCGATGAGCTTCCAGGCATTCCGCCAGAGAGAGAGAGATTGATTTCACTATCAGTTTATTACCAGATACTCAGCCAATATCTATTCCCCCTTATAAAATGGCACCTGCAGAGTTGAAAGAATTGAAGGAGAAACTGAGGGATTTACTGGAGAAGGGCTTTATTAGGCGAGTACTTCGCCGTGGGAAGCGTCGGTATTATTTGTAAGAAAAAAGGATGTCTCCTTATGAATGTGTATCGATTATATGAAATTGAAT